>NW_026938154.1:0-115371 GCF_032062105.1 Saccostrea cuccullata
GTTTGCTTGGACAAAATGCTTTGGAAAATTTATGACTGTGTACATAGCGTAAATTAAATTAATACCACACAGAAAAAAGTACTTGTACAGTATTTGAATATTTTTGTCGACTTAATTCATGTATGAATAAACTTTGGTTTAAATCATAATCTTTAATTTTTTTTAGTCTATATATCTGGTGTTGACATCGCCCAGTTGTTTTAGTGACAATAATAGTTGCTGAATCGCTGCATTTCATTTCCAGAAATATGCATAGCATTTCCGACATTTTAAAATTTTATTTTTAATATTTTTTCCGACACAATTTTTTTTTTTCATTTCCGGAATTTACCTGTGCTGCAATTCAATGTTTTCTCAGTAAAAGAAAATTGAATTTTAAAAGTATGTTATGCCAAAAATATTAATAAAAAAAACATGTATACATATATGCACACATGTGGCACTAATTAAGTCAAGGTGGAAAAAGAGTTTAATGGGCATAAAACTTTTTCACCATATCTAATGTGCACGAAATTAAATATCAGTGACAGCACCATTCTTATATCCAAGTCACTGATAGATTTACAAAGTTGGATTTCAATGATTTATTTATTATTTTTTCCTTTAAACTTTTCAGAAGAAAAGTTATCAAATTTTGTTACTTAAGGTACTATTTAAACATGTATTTGAAAATGTCTGAAATGAAAACAAAAATGTCGGAAATGAAAACTATAAAAAATGTCGGTGATGAAAAGTTGATAATTACCAGAAATTACAGAAAAGAAATGCAACCGATATAATAGGAGAAGAACCTGGCAAAAAAATGCACAAACTATTATTTGTTTAATTATTTTCAACTCATCAGACTAGTATCTTTGTTATTGCCACTGGCCCAACCGGTTAGTAACTTATATTTTTTTTATTGCACTGTACTGTAAATTTTTGTAAGGAATATTTCTGTTTTTTACCTTTGAGTGGTTCCATAACACTTTCATCAAAACATTCAGTGTAAGATTGGAATCATGTTTGTACTGGTGCAGGTCTGTAAACAGATATTTTCTATTCAGGCCATGACTCAAAACTCCAGTAACATGCACATTCAATTGCCTTGTTGCTGCAAACTCCTATAATGAGAATTAAATATTATTACAGAGGGAAGGCAGTGAGACATAAAAAAGAAAAAAAAAGAAAATGATTTCATCTCTGTATTTCTTGAAATTTTATCACCATCACCTCACAATTACATCACATATTGCTCATCAAAATACAAGATCTTGACAATAAACATATTATCTTTATAAATAATACATGTACATGAAGAATTGTTTACAAAATGTAATATCAGATTTGTTTTTGTGTTTGTTGTTTTACGTTCATCTCAAGAATTCTTCACTCATATGGAGAAGCTACAATTTGCCAGTGGAGAACTGCAAATTTTGACCTCCTATTGCGCTTGGGGCCATTGAGCAGGGAGGAATCTTTTTAGCTCCAGTACCTATTATTACATGGAATCTTGGTTTTTTGGTTGCGGGATAATTTGAATACTGATCTCGATCACAGAGTAAAGAAGAAGAGAAACTGAGGAGGGTGGACAATTGAGAAATATTTTAATAATGGCCTAATATTTTTCCTATTCAATTGGTAAAGGTAAACCTAATAACAATGTGTTTATTTGTACCTTGCTTGGTCTTCCCTTAAAATGAGGAATATTTGTTTTGGACTGATCCATTCCATCGATTATGAGGCTTATGTATCTATCAGGTCTTCGTCTGCTTACTGTTTTTCGTCTGTAATATGCTGATTTCTCTTTCCTATAATATAATTATATGTCTTCATTAATTTGCAGATTCATGATAGCATATTTTATGTGCCCATATTTTGAGTTTTGCTATACAATATCAATTATGGTTACACCACAAATAACAACATCAATGTTGTATTGTTATTGTATTAATGGAAAACTGTGAAAATCATTTAAAGCAATTTACTTATTTTTAGTAGAAAGATGCAAGGACCTATACACTAATATAGGTTCCTGGAAGATATGATACTGTTTAATATTTATTTACATTTGTCTGTGCAGATGTTCTTGTTTCTTTAGAAAAATTTCCTTTTTTTTCTCTGGGTTTAATTGCTTGTGTAGTTCTCTGTCAAGCTTGTCACATGTAGTGCATCTTGTAAACAAGTTACTCTGTAATACATAATAGAAAGGTATTCATTGATATGAATTAACCAAACAAAATAACAGTTAATTAATGTTACACCAGAAAATGATGAACTTATAGACTCTAAAAGTATACAATTGCTTAAATAAGAAAATTTCTCACCTGTTTAATTTTCACATGCGGAAAGTGTTCATTCCAAATGTTGAGGAAAGTCTGAAAAGTAACACAAGCCATGTTCTCTTCCTCTGCATCCTTTTTATATCCAGCATAAATTTCATTTTTTCTTAAACCAAATGGCAGCCAAATTTCTTGGATGTGAGGTGGATTTTCTCCTCTCATTGCTGTATATTCTCCAAACCAATTGATGACATAAAGTCTTTTTTGTGATGGTGTCCTTCTTTCGTTAGAGAGTTGCACTTCACTTGTCAACCATGTTCTTCGTTCCTTGTAATAGATTGATTTCTTAATTCCATAAGCAATCAACCAACTCTTTAAGCAAACCTTGTGGCCTTTAAGAATGAATTTAAAGGTTCCCCTTTTTACACTCTGAAAGTCATCAAACTTTCTTTGAAACCATTTTGGCCTCTCTGTGGTATTCAGACTCCATAATGTTGAATGGCAATTTTCAATCAATTCTCTTGTGAAGAAGCTTTGCCTTGTACATTTCTTTGGACAAGTACATTGTTCTTGAGAGGCCTTTTTAATAGTGCTTTTGGAGATCTTCTTTTCCTGAAGTCGAGTTCTTGATGACAGAGCAACTGAAATATTTTTAATTACTATGAATGCATAATACAATTAGGTATTGACTCATGCTGACAAACAAAATTGCCGATTCCAATACACCCATCCCCCACTACTATCCCCCACCCTGAGAATAATTAGTTTTATTTGTATTATACAGTACGATATCAAATTAGTTTATTCATGTTATCAAGTTGTCTCATCATTGTCAACAACAATTTTAAGTCCCTGAAGTTATTTCTTAACCATGCAATGAAAATTTGTTCGCCATTTGAAAAAACATTAGTGCCGAGAAATCCATGTCTTACTGAAATTCCAAGGATGACAAAGAATTGTACTGCATGGTTAAGTATGTACATTTAATAACTCTGCAAATTCAGGGGAACACACACAGATCCGCCATGAAAATTTCAATCAAGAAGAATCCTAGAGAAATTAAACAATGGAATCGAGAAAAAAATTATAAGTGCTGAGAAATTTTTTTGTGTAAGGGTGATTTTGACAGGTCCGTCAGAGTACAAAACATTAAACAAATAATTTTCGATTGTTTGAATTACTTTTACCCTTTTAATTAGTGAACTCTTTCAGCTATTAATTCATTCAACCTTATTGATTTTAAAAATACATAAACAGTAACCACATACTTATCTATAGAGCTAGAAATATAATTATGACTTTAAAAGGAATTTTAAAGATTGTCTTAGGATAAGCATTACATTTCTTCCTCTTTTTCAATGATTTTTTAGCGTTGATTCACATTTTCAATAATAGCATCATAATATTCATCATAATATTCATATTAAGTAGCTAGTCAGGTCCAGGACAATCACTAGATTTAGCTACGTAGGTAGAATTACCTACCTCAAGTAGCTTTATTTATCTATTTGAAGGTAAGTTTTCAAAAGTTTTCTTTTTATTAAAAAGAGACAAAAAGTTGCAATGAAATAACTATTGATATTTACACTATAAAAAATTATGTTATTTAATGCAATTAAATTGTTTATTTATGTATGTACAACTTGATTAAACATTATTATAAACTTATTTTCCAATATTTGTTTCAAATATTTGTTTTTAGCGATATTTTGAAAAGAAATAACATCCAAAATTAAACGCATTAAAGATGACAGTATACCTATGGCTAAAACCCCAATCTCGATTACTATATTGTTTCAGACCTTCTTTCTAAAGACTTGCATCTAAATTTTATTTCATAATATTAAATTAATTGCATGTGTAAATATTTTTCACATTCACAATGAGACATTTTAACGTTTTAGTTAAATTAGATCGGGATCAAACGATCAACCGTAACCTGAAATCAAAAATTTAAATACACATGTAACTCTTAAAATACAGAAAACATACAATGTTTTTTTTAAACATATTCAATATGTTAAACTAAAGTAGAAAAACATATAAAAAGTAATTTAATTGCATTAAATTATAAAATATTACTAGGGTACTCTAAAGTACTCTATCGTACTCTGTTTAGTAGGACCGATATGTCACCATAGAATGTGTTAAATTAAAGCTTGTCCGAGCTCAAGTCGTTAAGAATGGGATCTCTGCCTTCCAAACTGAAAGTCGAGATCACCTATAAGCTCGGTGTTTTAAACAGACAGACATTACAAAGTGGAAGCATTGAACACATTTATCTCCGCTTACATAGATCTTATCTATTAATATGTGAATAAAAACATGAAAAACAATGCTGCACCTAACTTAGACAGACCCAAGCTTTTCCTGTGATCAGAAGCCAGACGTTTACTAGATGTGGCAAAAAAAACCACTTACTTGTATCTATGAATAGCGAAAATTTATTACATAGACACAAAAGTAGTAAAACGTGCCACTTCTCTTAATTTGTAATCAAATAAAGTGCATCCAAACGACCAATGTTGAAACTGAAGGAGCACTTCCGTCATAATGTCACACATGCGCATTTACAGTATATAGAATATTCCGAAGATTGAACCCGATTACTATTATGCTTGTGACTCGTGAAAACGAATGCTTGGCCCTCTCTGCATTAGATATTCAACTTATTACTTATTGAAGTTCTATTAACGATAGTTTTACATGCTTAAAACAATTTTTACACCCAAATCCTAAAAGTATTGTCGTTAAAAAGATTTTTCAAAAAGTCATTTTTCAGCAATTTTAATTTGGTTTAAAAATGTGAAATTTTCCTGTTTGATGCCCGCTGCCCCACTTAATTTTTATCCCAAATATTATTTAGGGAGAGACTGTTGGAAAATAACATGTTAATTTTAAAAAGAAATCTGTACATGCTGTAGTTAGAATGTCAAGCAGCAATTTATTTTTACTAAATGAAGTTAATAATTTTGAGTTCAATATTTTTAATTCGCCCTAGAAAGTAATATTAAGTGGATCAGCAGTTTAAAAAATAATTAAACCTTACGTCAAGCATATTTTCTTTTAAAATCATATGTTAATTTTTTTTTTTTTGCTTTAAATTTTAGAAAGCTAGCATAAATTTCTGAATTGCATGGATTTCCACAATTTCACGAGGCAATGTCTATTTTTAGTAACCATCCTTTTAAAAGGAAGCCGGGTTGATCCCAAAATTTACACAGAACTCGAAAGGACAAATACTTAGCTTTAAGATTCTGAGAAGTTTCAACGAAATCTGTAGGTCTGTTATTTCCATTGCATGGTAACGGATCTTATAGCTACATGTACCTTAAACTTTTATTTGACATGTGTGTATTTTATTTTAATTCAAAGAAACGAATGCACACTTTTTTAAAATGAGGAGAAGTCCAAGCGACCAAGAAAAATGAACTTTTTCTCCTAATTCCAAATGTGTGAATGCTGTGCTTCTGTGGACAATAAACTACCAAGTAAATGATACAGCCCCCCCCCCCTGCCTCTGAATATAATTTGTAGTGTCCATGCATGTTTTGCAATGTAAACCCAAAACATGTATGTATCATAAGGTAAAATAGGAAGTGCACAAAGGAAATATCTATGTAATAAAGATTCTGTGAAAGTCTCATCAAAATTCCTTAAATGGTACGATTGGAGTTGTGGATATGATATTGGTACTCCAAAGATGGAAGGACGGACATACATCACAATTACTATATATCCTCCCGTTCTACTATAATCCTCCCGCTCGTCATTATTTACTTAGGTATAATTATTATTTAGGTATAATTTTATGCAAAACTTATGGATTAACTTTTTTAAGAAATGGAGAAGCACTCGCGCATTGTATAAAAGTGCAATAAAGCATAGGCGTTGGAACTGAGGGGGGGGGGGGGCTCCCCCCCTTTTTTGCATATGCATACATAACATAGGCATTGAAAATTGGGGTTTACATTTTTTGTTGGATAAGCAATCCCCCCCTCACATTTTCAATTTGCCTGTCCCCACTTCCGATTGGCTTCCGACGCCTATGTATGTAAATGGAGAAAAGAAATCTTAATGATAAATATCCTCTTTCATTTGTGTATAACATTTCATTTTCAAAGGTAAATAACTTCAACTTCATGACATTGTGGAGAATTTACAAGTATACCACTATAGACTAAATTTGCTCGTCATGTTCACAAATCTTTAAAATACAAGAGTACCATAACATGTATGAACTTCTTTTACTTGAAAATTATAAAGTTAAGTGATATGTTGTTAGCAGAAATCATAATAATTTAAATTCTTAAGAAAACAAAGCAATTAATTTGATCATTCACATGTACAATGAAGTGAAAGTAAGTATACATACCTTTATTTTTCTTAGGAGTACTGCTCATTAAAGGCTCAATGAAATGTAAATATCCAAATGGCTCTGAATCCGTGGAACACCCACTTGTTTGTAAATCGGATGATATAAGAGAAAGTTCTTTACTTATCTCACTTGATTGTTCATACAAATCTTCTTCCCGTATATCAAATGCTTGAACAGGGGGCGGCGTGTCATCACAGAATGAAAATACATCACGGTAAGCACGACTTGTAGAAAAATCAGATTCTTCGAATTTGGACAACTCTTGAATTGATTCTGTTAAACAGTTAGTACGGCTAATGTGACCTAAAGATGATTCATATTCCTGTGATTCAATAATAGAGTGTTCAGAAATAATACTGTCATCCATTTCACTCAGAATATCATAATTGAATAATGAAATAATAGCATATTGCATTTATAAAGTGCTAGGTCCCAATTCATTTCCACTTTTACTAAGAATGAGCACCTTCTGCAGTTCCAATTTGCATTCGGTTAAGAGATGTCAATCAGACTGGTAATACTGATAAGATTAATAGGGGCGTGTTTTCAGTGTGCATGCAATTTCAGACCCGTGTCTGTAGCACATGTGATCCATACCTCTTACAAGGTGCAATATGTGGTCCATTTCAAAGTCACAAAATGCAGTATTTATGAAACAGAAAGGCAGCATAGTTGGAAAAGTGTGTGATATTGCAGCCGCCAACAACAAAGGATGCATCAAGGTATGATAGTCTAAATATGTATTTAAAATAATTTTTTGTGACTTAAACATCTCCTTTAACAGAATTTATTCTAAAGGGTAAAATATCCTAGTGAGTTCAATTAATATGGTACAAAAAAAAAAAATCAGGAAAATATTTAGGAACTCATTCATTTTTTCTTTTTTTTAGATAATGATGAATGGCTTTGACAAAATTGTGCGTCTTGAGGAGTTCAATGCAGAAGACAATGAATACTCAAGCTTATTTGCTGGACACCTTAGCAGTAGAAATTCATTTGTGGAGAGATGGAGGACCTTAAAAGAATCAGGTATGATTTGATATTGACAATTTGCTTGCATCAATTTTGCAAATACACATTGATAAATGTAGTATTTTAAAAATATTACTTGGACATATATATAAGTAGAATGAACATGCATGTCCATCCAAATTTAAAGAACCAAACAAAAAATGTTTCTTGTATGGGGGAAAAAATCAGAATTTATTTTGGAGTTAAAGGATAGCAGCCTAATATTGGTGTAAGATGCATTTAGATTTTTGTACAGATTTTGTACATATATTTCATCTACTTTTGTAAGCATGAGTTTGAAATTGCATGTGGAGTGGGATGGGAATGGGGTGTTTGGGCAGTGAATAAACAATGTTATGATAGAATATTGAACACTTTTCTGCAATAATACATTTATTGAAGTGAAATATTCCATGGCTAAACTGTTCGGTCAACATTTTTAAATGTGTTTAAAATTATAACATATACATGTATTACATCTAATAAAAACAATATTTAAAAAAAACTCTTTGAAATGTTAGATTTTGTGGACAAGATGCTTGAAAAATTGAGTTCTATTTAAAATGCCCTGACTCATCAGAAATAATTCCCCAAAAACTCTGGCTCAGGAAGGGGGACCCCTCCCACTGCCCACCACCTACACCAAAATCCGGATTGACATTATACCATCACTTTATAACCTGACAATCCTCACCATGTATCAGAAGTAAAAATGAATGGCTACAGTACTAATTAAACAATACTTAAATACCTGTAAAAAAAATCTTAACTGATTAAATTTTTTTTTTTCAAATATCTCAGTTATATCCAACAAACTACATCAAAACCACTAACTCGCCTTGATTTGTTCATATCTTCAGGCCATTAACTTTTTGTTATATATTTTATGCAAAATTTCAGGTTATATCTCTAAATCCTATCACACACTCAAATTAACTCATCTATCTATTACCATGATTACTGCAGTGATAATAATTATATCTAGCGTTTATCCCATTCACCATTAACTTGGCATTAAATCCCATCTTCTTAAAACTTTATCAGGTTGAATTTATAGATCACAACAAATCAATCAAATCATTCTAACATCTGTATAAATTACAGCTAAATAGACATACCATTAATTACCTCAATTACAGTTAGGCCCTCAATGCATATTTGAACAACATTTAACTCTTCATCAACTCAGAAACAAACAATTCACTGATATGATAAAGATCAGAAGCAGAAGAGAAGGGACAAGACCTGATTACCCTGTGGCATTATCAAAAACTTTAAATGGGAAAAACAATAATCCTTCATGATTTGGGTTGTACGTTAGATCATTTTGGAAATGCAATCATAAACTAAAAACACATTTTATGAAAATGTAATGGGGGGGGGGGGGGGTTCATAAGATTAATTAGTCTAATTCTTTTATCCTTTAGATTCAGAAGATGTCTATTACTAAGCAAAAATGAATGAAAGTCATCTTGCAATAAGCATCATCATTAAATCAAGCTAGCATAGGTTAAAACAGGTTTACTATTAAGCATCAGTTCTTTATATAAGCTAGGGTTTGTGATTGCTGTAAGCATAATTTACTGTCAAAATGTCAATGCAATACATGTAAATGTCAATGTCGTATTGCAGGCCGAGCCTGAGTCAGGGCTTGTGGTAATTAAGTCTAAGATTGTAGTTAGAGGACAAGATTTTAGACAAAACCATTTAATTATTGTCAAATTGCTAGTTATCTGCATCTCTGATGCCTGGGTTTCTGATTCATACAGAATTGGGTGGAAAAAAATTCAAGTCATATTACTATCAACTGATCAGAAAAAAAGTTTATGCAGACTTCAAAGGCCTTGCAGATTTTATTGCAATTATGGTGGAGATGACTTTGCATGATGTTGATATAATTCCTACACAGGAGTTATTTCTTAAAAGAGAACAGAATAATACATGGTGTGCAACTAGCACATGGAAATATCTAGAGAAGATTTGCAGAAGAAATTCAAAGATAATGTCCCCCCCCACCCCCAAAAAGATAGTAAATATCTGGGATATCTATATTACCTATATTTCAATAAATACTTTATAAATGTACAAAAATTTATTTAACTTTTGCTTAAAATAATGTAAGATCACATCATATCATGCAGCCATATATGATAAGAGTGATGATCCCAGCTTGCTTGTGAAATGAAATTAACATGTGCAGATCCAAAGGTCAATTTTCTCTGAGTTAACATTAATTTGATAAAACAGAGATTGAAACAGCTCTGCCTGATCAATACCATTCATATTTCATCCCTGCTTTGCAAGATACTTGACATTGTAAGTTATGGTTTCTTTAAAGACTTGCAAGGCATAACACATTATGTAGTGACTCGGAGGAATACTGGCCAATACAGAGTTCACACTCTGATAGCTATAGGAAATGATTGTTGGTTATATCCCCATTGCTAATCTTCAAATTGATTAGATGATACCGTATCATTTTCCACATAGAGAGTCTGATCTGATACGACACTGTAGGAATAATGAACATCATACTAAAAATTAAAGTAAAAGGCTTCAAAAAATAATAATGATAGTTAAGGAGGAATACCACACCAAATTCTTATTTATAGATCTCAATCCAAGTCAACCTTTTTAAACAATGGTTTCAGTATTGAAAGGTCAAGTGATTAGCTTTTGATGATTTTTTTGTTTGTATTTTGTCAAGGAAAATTAAAAAAAAATCATTTACATCCAATTTACATGATTTAGAAGCTTTCTTGAAAAACTTTTGCTTATATAAATGAATGCATCACATGAATACCCAATAAATATGTAAAGAAAAGCCATATAGATCTTAATTCAAAATATTAATTTTAAAAATATATATGAAAATTATTATATTATTATTATTATTATATATGAAATTATATTTTGTGAATGTTTTTTTTTAACGTGTGGTTAAAATATTATTAAAACCAGTCACAACTGGAGAGAACATGTTCGTTAATCATATTTATAAAAGAAATTGAAGCGAATTATATTAGTCAATTTTTAGTGAAATTATTTTTTTTTTTAATTTTGACCAATCCGGTGTCATATAGTGAGACTTCCCCCATAGTGAGGCTTCCCCAGGAAGGCTAGCTATAAAGTATCTATCTCTAATTTTACACATTGTTCAAACGAAGTTTTTGAGCCATTATATTGTAAACATAATATTTGTAATAAACAAAATATAAGGAACTAGAAAACTGACCAGTCGGCAAGGGCCCCGCCATTAGAATTAAAAGGGTGCAGCTTACAGAATGATTAATAAATGTACAAAGAATAAGCAACAGCAACTGTATTCTTAAAATTTCAACATAATTCCTGAATATTCAAAAACCTGAAAATAATATTCCTGTATTTACATTAGGCAGTAAAAAACAACTTAACATTGAATTTATTTTTAAACTATTATGAATCTTGTGTTATATAAAATGCCAGCCTTCAATGAATGCAAATATCATGAAGGCTTGACCTTAACTTCAAACAAACAGCAGTTGCAGACAAAGGTTTTCATTAATCTTAAAGTGACAGATAAAGAAAAGCCTACTAAATTTTCTGCAGCAAGCTAGATAATTAATCCCAAGGGATTAATTGTACCTCTCTCATCATTTTCTTCTAAAGTTACAATAAGAGCTTTTTCAGTATTAATGATAGAATGGGGTTTTTATACAACTACATTGAAAATTAAAATTGATTTGATATATTTTTTTTTAAAAAAAGGAAAAAAAGTGAGAAAAAAAGTACCCTGGTAAATCAAGGTGTCAGTTTAGGCGATGTCAAGGTAGCCAGTTAGAATATCTGATGCGCACTTCACCTAGGGAGTTTTTTAAATTTTTTTAAGAATGGTAAGCCACAAAATAACAGTATAATCTTAGTGTAGAAGATTTTTTTGATCACTTCAGAAATCTAGGTGTCTGTAAAGATGTTACAAATAGTGATTTTTTGAATACAGAATTTGATATGAATGCTGTATTTGATGAACTAGATGTCAATATAACTGTTAAAGAAGTTGTAGATGTTAAATTATAAACAGTTTAAAAAGCAGAAAAATCACAAGGAAAAGATAATTTAATAAATGAATATTTTAAATATATGTGTGAAGACTTAAGTCCACTTTTAACGAGAATATTCAATGTTATATTTGAAACAGGTAATATTCCCCTCACATGGTGTGAAGTTGAAATAGTACCTATTCTTAAAAAAGCTGATCCAGATGTAACAGCTAAATAACTATAGGGTCATTACCCTCTTTAAATAGCCATACCCCCCCCCCCCCCCCCCCCCCCCCCCGAGAGGAAAACTCACTATATAGCCAGATTTCTGGGGGGGGGGGGGAGGAAGTCTCACTGTGGCGGAAGTCTCACTATATGACACCAGATCAAAATTAATCTGATCCCACCCATAATTGTAAAGTTTTTGGAAATACATGTAAATAACATTTCCCCAAGAATACAAGTCTGATTAGATGCGATAAGGGTTAAAAATTATTGAACCTGACAATGAAATAGATTTCTTCACTGTAAATACATGTAGAGGCATTAAATTCACATTTTATTCATTTTGATCTAAGTATTTAATTATAAGATTAGTTAAGTGATCATTTTTAAGACTGGAGATTACTGAGTACATTATGTACGATATGTACACACACACACACACACACACACACACACACATATATATATATATATATATATATATATATATATATATATATATATATATATATATATATATATATATGCAAAATTTTTCTATTTCAGGGCAAACCAAAACAACATCAACAGTAAAAGGGACTTACTCTACGATTGATCCATTTGAATTCAAAGGTATTTAATTTTTTTTGTTAAAAAATTTATGATTATACTCCTATAACAGCTTAAAAAAAACAAGATGTTGTTAGATGTTAATAGTGAGTATGCGAGCGGATCAGAAAAGTTTACGGACAGACGGACAGACGGACGGACGACGGACACAATGTGATCAGAAAAGCTCACTTGAGCCTTCGGCTCAGCTGAGCTAAAAATGACCCACGTTGGATTAAAAAAGTTAAGATTAAAAAAAATCCATGTATATGTATAGGGCTGGGCAATAATATCGATATTTCAATATATTGCAATACAATGACAAAAAATGTATCGCAATACGATTTTGTAATATCGATATATTGGCAATATTTTTAGATTAAGGAATTTAGTCATTAAATATAAAAATGGACTAATATTAAAGTTTGTTATTAAGCCAAACAGTAAGTCAGAAGTTGTTTTGTGGTAACATTTCAGAGCATAACTTAAAAAAAATCAACAAGATTTTTTTTTGTGTTGGTTGCTTATCATAGTTATGTACATTCTGCATGTAAATAAAAGTAAATTTAGTAAGAAAATGCCATTTTTATTACATTGAAAATATTGCAATACATATCGCAATACAGTTAAAAATATCGCAATATATCGCAATACAAAATCTTGGGCCAATACCCAGCCCTATATATGTAAATATTAAACAATTTTAGGTTAACAAATATAAATTTAAATTGGAAAAACATTTTTTGCTAAGATAATAATTAACTTGTCACTTTTTTTGGTCTCAACAATGGTTAAAAAATGCTGGTAAGTTGAGAATATACAGTACATGACTATTTACATGTACTATCATGATGAATTTTTGCAAACCTTTTAAAGAAAAGTTTATAATGACTTGTTTAAATTTCCTGTTTAATTCATTGAATAAAAAAATTACTTAATTATTACTCCTTAGATGATGCAGCATCTGATAAACTAAGTGATGTGGCTACACAGAATTTAGTACCAGTACACGTAGAAGTACACAGACCATCTATCGCAGGTGCTTCTGCCTTTTTGATTTTATCACAGTAAATTAATTAATTTAGCTTTAAATGATAAATTACAAAAATATATACATAACATTATATTAATTGTTTTTTTATAGATTGCTCTGAAGTGGGTGATATTTCTCCGGTAATAGCAGAACCAGTAGAAGTCTGTGAAGATGAGTTAAATGGTATGAAGTTTATTCTTAATGTCTAATCACTTAATTACTACATTGCTCATGATATGTTATGCCCTTTTGGACTTGGTAAAATTCCAATTTGGGGAAAGGGGGCATAAATGTTTTACAAACAGCTCTTGGTCAAACATGTTTTATCATAATTATTTTTGTAAGTCAAAATGTAAACTTAAAAGGCAATTCGAAATACCCTAAATGATTATAAATATGGAAGCTTTGGAATAGAAAAAAAATGCCTTAGGTACAATCATAGAGTGACTAATTTTTACCCAAAATGCAGCCAGAATGCAGGATTTTGCATCTCTATTCTCTGTTCCCCCTCCAACACCTATTCCCCTTATTGCTTCGTGACTAGGCCTGCTAGACAACTACAGGTAATAGATGAACAGGGCTAGTAGAAATTAGACAACTACATGGTTTTAAAGTTAGTGTCAAACCCTGTAAACTATCAAATAAAAAACCAATTTCTATTTTTTCCTAGTCACGGTCCTCAGGAGAGCAATGTGGCCCATGAGCCTCTTGTTTGGTTTCATCATCTCTCTTTAATTCATTTAATAATTTGATGGGAAATTTACAAAATTAAGTTAGTAAACTACCAAGAAGTGTCAACAAGAATATATGAAATTCTTTTTATCAGTTTTTGATCTCAATATTGAATACTAATGAGTGGTGATATCAGGTTTATTAAATCACAGTGGGATTCGAAACCGCTTTGTACATGAAAGGATCATAAGACTCCTTACTTTGTGATCAGATGCTATATATTAGTGTTGGCAACGAGCACCCGGTTAACCGGTTAACCGTCGAACGTTGCGAGTATCGGTTAGTAAAACTGCTATTCGGTTACTCGGATGAAATTAATTCTACATATTAAAGGCATATGAAATGAATGTTTTATAATTTATAAATGTATACTAATTAACTTTCACATTTCCCTAATTTTAGGTACCGTTAGATTTGATCTAGTGCATGGTTGTAGTTAATCAAATTGTTTTGATTAGTTTTCACAGTTTATATAATTGATAGCTTTGATTGCCTTGGGCATACATATTTTGAAGGCCTGATATGAGTTATAATTACCTCATTTGATAATTTAACGAGATGCCGCCACAGATCTAATAAGTTTGGAGTTGTAACAATAGAAGAGCTGATTCAAAATCTGTTAAATCACCTAAGTTTAAATTATTCGAAAACCAGCGATTTACTGGACACTCCACATATTAATTATTAATTATGGAGTATATAAATAATTATTTTTATTGATTGCGACATATTTCGGGGGCTGAAAAAGAAAGCAAAAAATGGTGATTGGCGGTAATGTATTTATTTGTCTTTGTGTGTCGAATTCCGTATTAATTTTCTTTATTTTAAAATCAAAAATCTTTGACGATATCGTATGTGTGAATTGTAAATATTGTCTCTATACTGTATATTTGTGCATTACTACTACTGATAATAGTATAGAATAAGATAAATAATAGATATCGATACTTTTACCAAAAATTATCTGAGTAACCGGGTACTCAATCGAAAGAGGAAGCGAGTAACCGGTCACTAAAAATCGTCCGATTTGCCAACACTACTATATATAGATACATGTAATTTCTATAGGTGGTTCATGACTAAAGGAAATGTGACTATCCCAAAGTCAGTCAGCAAATTTTACGGTTACTACAAAAGAACTTAAGAGTATAATATCATTGTTTGTTCTTGATTTCTGTTAACTTATTGAGAAGTTTGGAAATAAAGATTCATTGCTTAATATAATAGCAATATCTTTATGCGTATACAATATCATAAAGATTTGTTAGCTTAAATAAAATTAAAATTTTGGTAATTTCAGTATCACCAGAAATAAGCCATCATGATAGTGAAAATGAGAGTACCAGCTTATCAGGGAAATCTCATACAGAAAATGGAATTCTTGTGGAGGCCATTCAAAAGAAACTTAAAGGTGAGAATCAGACCAATTTTAATCTTACACTTCATCTGCTGATTGAATCTTTGTGCATACTTTATCACTTTACAAATTATTTATTATCTTTTTAAAAATATATAATTTTTTCCTACCTTGTTAAGAAAATTATGAAAAAAAAACTGGTTTTCAACAACGTTTTTATTGAGCCTTAACTTAGCCACTGCACAGAAAGTATTTTCATTTAAACTTATACATATTCAAAGGACAAATTGCGGCTCATATCTAATTTCTCAATGCCGATTTTTTCAAATACCATTTTTTTTACATGAAGGATATGGAAATACATACATACATATGAAAATACATACATACATTTTCCTTGCATCACTAAAAGTTTGGGGGGCCAACCAACATTTCAATGAACATTTTCTATAATATATGTATATTGGGGAAAGGGGGGGGGGGGGGCAAAGAAATAAGTATTTTCCGGTAAAACTGCAAATGGTTTCATTTACTGTATATTGAATGAAGAAAACTATTTTTGTGTAATGTCACAGCATAGGTCACAGTAAACTTTCATGTATAAATTAGACCCTGTCATCTTTTTTTTAGCCTTATCAATGCTTCATATGAGGTGTTTTTTTTTAAATATCTTAATCTGAAAAACAGCAATAAAATGTTGATACATGTAACTTATGTTGAAAATATAATGACATCTATACATTTATTCTTTTGCTAGGCTACATGGTACTCCCTGTGTCAGAGCTACGACAACCGTCTTTCATCAACCTGTTAAGAGAACCAGATCGTAAGCATGTAAAGGAACTAGAGAAAGAATTCCAAGAAAGACCAGGGAATTACTTTCAGCTGATGGTTGTTAATGCTTGCGGTGACCTAAAGGAGGACAATTTTGAGTCATGCACTCTTGAGGTGATAGGGGGAAATCACTCCAGAGAGGCTCTTCAAAACATAATATGTAAAGCCCCCAATCCATCTTTGTTTGAGAAGAGAATGTGCATCGTATACACAAATCTAAACCCTGACGAGGCCAAGTATGTTGCCAATCAGCATAACCAGGTCAGAAAGTTTGGTACTGACCTTGACCTAATAGACAGAGCTGGCTGTTTCAGGTATGCTCTGTTTGAAAAAGCTGGCTATACAGATGTCAAGGACACAATTACTGAAAAGACCCCGGAACAAAAGGACACCATTCAAAAATGGAAGGAGGGGCTACAGCTATGTGTCGGAGCAGTCAGTGTAAGTTAATCCTTTCACTTTGTTTGATTGCACAATAATGATATGTACTTATCATGCTTATGGCCAACAAAGAGTTTACTAATGTAATGTAGGTGCATTGATCAATATATTCATAAATAATTCTATGATATGTCAGTATTTTCTTTATAGAGAAAAACTCTTAACAACCGATTCAGGTTTGAAATAAAGTTAGCACAACTTGACACGGAAATTTGGAAAGAATTTCTTGAGTTTCATAAGAAATTGAAAAAGGAAGTTAAGAAAGAGAAGATCAGTGGGCGACTATTAAAGCCATTAAATGGAATTCTATCAGGGGACTTGCTTAAATTCTTGAAAGAGTACAACGCAGAAACAATTAACTTCAAGCAACTGATCTCTCTCTGCATGGAGTCAAAATCGTAAGTACATATTCATTTTATTGAACAAACCATATTTAATTTGATTTTTATTTTACTTTTAGATTGATTTTTTATTGTTATTAATTGTATCAATATATTTTTTTATTTTTAAAATTGTTAACAGCAATGAAGCTAACAAAAAGGATGAAAGGTCTGAACAAGGGACATTGGTATCAAGCTCTGAAGTAGAGGTATTCAACATACAATACACATTAAATTTAATAAATCATTTTAAAGTTTTGATTGGACAACATATATTGCTTTCTAGTTTTGTCATTAATGTAAAGAAGTTTTAAATAGAAAATTATGAAGCATTGCATTTACACTTTGGTATATCAACAAAATATTTTCAGACCTCTGTTGAGCCAATGAATGATGGAGTAGAGGAAGAGGAGGCTATGGATTACACCAAAGTTATTGAGGCACTGAAGGTAAAAAAATCAATGTGCAAATTAAAGTTTTGGCCTATTTAAAGAAATTCCTTTATTTCTAAAATGGAGTTGTGAAAAATTTTGGAAATTCAGTAGATACAGCATGTAAAGTACAAGGCATTAGAATGAATAAAAAATAAATGCAAAAATGTATCTAAAAATAAAATGAAAAAAAAAACCCTCTATATATTTATATATATCTTACTGTTTCAGAGAACAGCAGCTAAAGAGAAAAAGATCAATGGCGAACTGAAGCTGGAGAATGCCGAATTAAAAGAGGCATTAGAAACATCAAAAAAGGAAAAAGCGGATATTAAAAAAGATCTTGCACAAAGATTGCTTACTGAGAAGAAAATGAATGATGAAATTCAGCAATTAAAGGTAATTTCTGCTGATGATACTTTAATATGATTTCTGTACAGTGAAAAGTTGGCAAGAATTGTAGAAAACAAATGTCAAGACTTCATGCTTTATAAATTTACAGGAAAAGCTTAATCAAGTAACGAAAGAATGTAGGATTTTGAGGGAAAAACAAGGCAAGATTACTAAAAGGAAAATCACATCAGGTTAGATTACTACTTTTCATATTTTCAGCTTACCTCATTTATAAGCTTATTAAAGCTGAAAGCTTATTTGAGCTTTTCTGATTACCTGTCATCTGTCGTTTATCCGTTTGTCTCTCTGTCTGTATTTTTTTTCACTTTTTCCAATTTTGAAAGATCATTGAACCACTTTTAACCCAAATTGGAACAGAGCATCTTTAGGTGAAGGAAAATTTAAATTGTTAAAATAAAATATCCCCTTATGAGGAAATCTAATTAAAAATTTTTTAGACATAAGTAGAGTTTGGGTCCTCAATTTTTTTTTTCTCAAGAACCATTCTAAAATTAAAGAAGCATACATTCTAAAATATTTAAATCATGGCCCTAAGGGTAAGATTATGCAGGCCTAAAAAGAGAATTCAAAGGGGAATATAATTTATAAGGACATTGTTTTTTAAAATGGTCCTCTTGTTACTCATATTGAAGCTCATGAGGTAATATGCACCCTAAATTGTTCAAAATGTGACAAATGTGACCCCCAAGTCAATATAGTCAAAATAGGGAATACAAGTTTAACATTCAAACACAAGGGGAAGACTGGGTCAGGAAAGATGAACCTTCCTGGGGTAGTGTAGATTCTGAATTGCACAAAGCATGGCTCCTGTGCATCATGTTTTACATTTAAATATAACCCCACCCCCCAAAAAATGTTAAAAATTTCAATAATAACTGTGTCAGAAAAACTTAAATCAAAGCTTTTGAAGTAGTGCAGATTCTATATTGTTCAGCAAATGATCTCCTCCGACAGGTTTTGGACAATAATAATGAATTCAAGTTTTTTTTAATTAAAGAATGCCTTATATTGTATTTTTTTCATTTAAAAAGCAGTGGATGTCATAGAAGACACTTTACCAGTGATGAAAAAACCAGCCACTGATGAATGGAGTTTTAAGGAGGGACGGGAGGACCTAGACGTAGGCAGGATTGTGGCAATTACACCAATTCGCCAAAAAGATGTTGTGGATGGAGAACCATGGTTGGCCTTGACAAATAAAGTTGCCAAAACTAAGATCAAAGTGTCATGGCTGCAGGGGAGCTACAACACCAGTTGGATACCCAATCCAGACTTTGAAGGGTGTGCTCCAGATAGCATCCCTAGAAATAGGGTGGCATGTAGCTTCAAGTTTATCGGCGATAAAATCTTGCCTGGCTACATTGTAGATAAGCTAAAGAAGATATTTAAAAATTAAGACATAAGAAAACCTATGCAAATAAGCCACAAATAAGTAGTGACAATAGTATTGGGTACATCAGTATTGGTCTCCACTACCATTAGAACTAGTTTCATTATGACATGCCAGCTAGTGCAATCTGTATAGTGTGTTTTATTAACTTGTATTTTGTAATCTAACATTTCTTGCCCTAATTTACAATACAATTTGCTTATAGCTTTGAGAAGAACGAACAATGTTTTATACAAACAATTACTGGATTGACATCCATGTGAAGTTTTTAAAGTCCATCTTATAAATGAATTGTACTTTGTATATGTCATACAAAGAAATGAAATTTGATGAAAAACACATTCAATGTCAATTTGTCATATTTATTTTTTGTTATTTGTGTTTATCCATTAATGCATTTGAAATTGGGAGAGGAATGTTCCTCTCAAGATTTTTTTGTTACAGATTCATGCATTTATTGAGCTCACTTAAAACTGGGAGAGGAACGTTCCTCGCAGGTTTTTTTTGTTAAAGATTCATGTATAAATTGAGTTCATTTGAAATTGGGAGAGGAACGTTCCTCTCAAGATTTTTTTGTTACAGATTCATGCATTTATTGAGTTCACTTAAAATTGGGAGAGGAACGTTCCTCGCAGGTCTTTTTGTTAAAGATTCATGTATATATTGAGTTCACATAAAATTGGAAGAGGAACGTTCCTTGCAGGTTTTTATTTGTTAAAGATTCATGTATATATTGAGCTCATTTGATATTGGGAGAGGAACGTTCCTCTCAAGATTTTTTTGTTACAGATTCATGCATTTATTGAGTTCACTTAAAATTGGGAGAGGAACGTTCCTCGCAGGTCATTTTGTTAAAGATTCATGTATATATTGAGTTCATTTGAAATATGGAGAGGAACGTTCCTTGCAGGTTTTTATTTGTTAAAGATTCATGTATATATTGAGTTCATTTGAAATTGGGAGAGGAACGTTCCTC
The DNA here is from genome assembly GCF_032062105.1 of Saccostrea cuccullata. Classification (NCBI taxonomy): domain Eukaryota; kingdom Metazoa; phylum Mollusca; class Bivalvia; order Ostreida; family Ostreidae; genus Saccostrea; species Saccostrea cuccullata. The sequence goes on from NW_026938154.1 coordinate 20,471, forward strand.
GCAGGTTTCCTTGTTTAAGATTCATGTATAAATTGATTTCATTTGAAATTGGGAGAGGAACGTTCCTCGCAGGTTTTTATTTGTTACAGATTCATGTATATATTGAGTTCATTTGAAATTGGGAGAGGAACGTTCCTCACAGGTCTCCTTGTTAAAGATTCATGTATATATTGAGTTCACTTCAAATTGGGAGAGGAACGTTCCTCACAGGTTTTTTGTTAAAGATTCTTGTATATATTGCGTTCACTTCAAATTGGGAGAGGAACGTTCCTCGCAGGTTTTTATTTGTTAAAGATTCATGTATATATTGCGTTCACTTCAAATTGGGAGAGGATTCGCAGGTTTTTATTTGTTTAAGATTATATATATTGAGTTCACTTCAAATTGGGAGAGGAACGTTCCTCGCAGGTCTCTTTGTTTAAGATTCATGTATTTATTGAGTTCACTTGAAATTGGTAGAGGAACGTTCCTCGCAGGTTTCCTTGTTTAAGATTCATGTATATTTAAAGATTTTTTGAGAGGAACGTTCCTCACATGTCTCTTTGTTAAATAATAAAGGATCCAAAAGTTTGAATTTTTAGGGTTTTCTATTGCAAAAAAGACTTGAGGAGCTGCATTTAATGATATTGTGGCCTAAAATGGCTTCAGATTTGAAATAATGGGTTTAAAAAAAGGAATTTTGATTTTCCTTTTTTGATTTGGATTGTGTTAGACGTAACTAACATCTTTAGATGTAAAATTAAAGTGGAATTCGTTTTCTTTGTACATATTTAGATTTAGTCTAGACATTTACGAAGGGCTTTTTGTTTACTTGCAGATTTTGTTTTCACATAGTACTTTTCCATAAGATGTCTACATTTTGCATTGCATCTAACTTTGTGATATAATGAGCACATTGATAAAAATATCTTTTCCTGCTGTTCAGTTTTTGACCCTGAGTGATATGTACAATCATAGAACAGGGACATCACTTTGTTGTCTTGACAAATTGCATCACTAAATTTCTGAAGCGAAGGAACTGAGACTTCTGTACACAATTTCGTAAACAATATTCCCAGAACTACAAAGAAATTTGTTATTTCTTGTGATGGTTGTGTCAAACCACCCCTGGATTTTACAGATATTAATTTTGTATTTCCATCCTTCTCAGTAAGTTTATCAAAGTATTTGGCCATCTCTTGAGAAGAAATAAATTTCTTCTTACATCTAAATAAAACGAAGCCAGCTATATATGTAATAATATCCCTCTCTCCAGATTTGAGAACACTACCTGTACTAGCAATTGAGGTAGAATCTGGCAAAGGTGTATTTTGCTTAATAACTTCTTCAGCAGTTTTTAAAGATAAAAATGCTGAAAGTTGTTGATTTTTTACTACACTGGATAGTCTTTGAATCAGTTCAGGTTGGAGATGATGATATGATTGCCATGCCTTTTCCCTTACTGCACCAGAGAAGATTTCTGTTTTTATGATTGTGTCAAGTTGCCTTAGAGCTGGGACCAACTTGGAAGCTGTAATGTATTTGTACTGTAACTCAGATTTAAACAAATTCCTCATTGTAGAAAGGTATAATCTATTAAACTGTATTTTTGAAGAGGTCATGATTTGTTTATTTATTTTTTTTTAATAATTCAATATTCATTTAATTGCTGTTAAATTTGTTTATGCAACACTCTGTAAATTCAATATTGTCTTTAAATCACTTTTGCAATAATTTATAAATTCAGTATTATCATTTAGCCATGTTTGAAATAATTTGTAAATTCAAAACTGTCATTAAATTACTTGTAATTATTTATCAATTCAACAAAGATGTGTTATTGTTATTAAAAAGAGAATTAAACAGTCACAAGTAAAAGAATACAGATTCTGGAGGGTTGGAAGATTGCAACATAATTTGCTCTGACTTGTTTTTCCCCCACTTACTAGTATATGAGTACATTTACCACAAGCAACATACATTGCAGACCATTTTCTATCAAGTTATCTGTAATCCAGACTTAAAATAATGTAATAAAATGCAGTCAGTGATTAAGTACAGAAGTGACTAATCAAATATACAGCCAAACTTTTGCACTTTTCGCAACTACCACAAGTAAAAAGTGCATTCATGAAACCTGGAACAAAACAACTTTCAAATATTATCAATGATAGAAAACAATTTAAAGAAGAAAATTAAGGTGGCATTGACATTTACCACTTATGGTTCCCAAATGAGACCTCATTTCTTCTGGCAAGATGATGTCATTCTGAATTTCAGAAATGACTTTAGAGACCATTTCTTCAGAGATGATTACAGTTTTATTGGGTAAAACTGGCAATGAGACTAAGTGCTCCTCTAGAATTTCATCTTCAAATATTGCCTTCAAATAGTGATGAACACCATAAATTAGAGTGTAAAGTGATTAAATCCACATATCAGTTGGAACTAGAAGTAGAATAGCTAAATCTGGTGATTGTACCAAATCTGTCTATAGATTCTCCTCTTTTAACTAGATATTGTTACCATGTGCAAAAATGATTTTTCTAAACATCAAATAAAAACAACCTTCAACTATAACTACAGGTGTGTGTGGGGGGGGGAGGGGGGGTTTAGTGGCTTACTTTTTTCAAGGCTAGCATCCTTTCACTCTCAATTTTCTTGCATACAATACTACATTTTCTTGATATAGCTATACAGAGGTAAAGGGGGGGGGGGGGGCAACTAACCGGTAAAAAAGTTGGGGAGGGGGGTAGCCCCCCCCCCCCCCCCCCCTGTTGCTACGTACCTGATAAAGACAGAAAATTAATAAAACAAATATATAGAAATAGATTGATATTTAGTAGTTTTTTATTAAATTTATAAACCCTCGTAACACATAATTATATTGACATAATGATAACAAGAATATGAAGAGTTAAATCTAGCACGGACTGTTTATCAAGTGTATTGACTACATAAGAGTGAATCTATTTCCCTGTGTCCTCTTTTTACATATAGATCCCTGACTACCTTTAGCTGTCATAGCAAGGGGGGGGGAGCTTATGGACCCGCCGCTTCGCCAGAACCTCTTGCGTATTCATCAACCACATAGGCCACACACAACAAAATAATTATTTACGTTTAGTGTGTTATACTGCTGTTTTTGTATAAAATATAGACTCTAGATTTTCGATTAAGGTATAAATACTTATTCAAATCATATATCAAATTTCAATCCTCTAAAACATCACTCAGATCTTCTCCAAGATCGTCTAATAAAGCCATATTGATATTCACTTTCTTATATTTATATGTGACAGGAAGTCTTTCTATGACTCCCGGTGGGGGCGCTGCGAAAACTGGAAGATATTTTGGCGCGAAAACAAGTCGGCAGTCCCCTTGTTATACGTCACTGTTTTGAACAAACTTTCTTCTACACTACCTGTGGATACTTTCACATAAATATAAACAATCAAAGTTTTGTTCTAGAGAAGAATTTATAAGATTGTTCCTATATATTCCCATGCTTAATTTTCATTGTCCATTGTGGCTCCTCCCTACCCCCGGGAATCATAATTTAAAAAAATTGAATCTACACCACCTCAGGATACTTCAATATAAATATGACCAACCATGGCTTTGATGTTCTTAAGAACAAGATTTTAAAATTTTTCCTACATATTCCTATGTTAAACATTGATTTCCATTGTGGTCTCAGCCCCAGGGGACACATTTTGAACAAATTTGAATCTAAACCACCTGAGAATGCTTTCATATAAATATTACCAACCACAGCTTTGATGTTCTTGACATTTTTCCTATACATTCCTATGTAGTACAATTCTAATGGTTCATTGTGGCCCCACCCAATCACCGGGGGTCAAAATTTGTACAAATTTAAACCTACACCACCTGCAGACACTTCCATATAAATAAGACAAATAATAACTTTGCTGTTCTTGAGAAAAAGATTTCCCCTATATATTCCTATGTGAAACTTTGATCAGCCGTTGCAGCACAGTCCTATTCTGGGAAGGGGGTGGGGGAATCATGATTTGTGCTAACTTGTATCTACACCACCTGCAGATGCTTCCATATAAATATGACAAAAAAAGGCGTTGCTGTTCCTAAGAAGAAGATTTTCAAAGATTTTCCCTTTATATTCCTATGTAAAACTTTGATCAGCCATTTGATCAGCCATTGTGGCCCCACCCTTTGATATATCAAAAGGCACATTATGTTTATAAAAAAACAAAATTCTACTGAAATAATTTCTGTTGCTAACTTGCAATTTGTTTAAGGTTTTGGTGTTTTGGGGCTAGATTTATTGGACTATGACGTTTTCATACAAATTGTTAGACCATTATTTATAAACAGTGATTTGTCAATGGGACGCGGTTTTCCATTTCTTCCCTATCATGACAAGGAGCACAAGACGGGTCAGCAGGGGATGCTCACTTCTCCATGGCACCTAATCCCACCTGATTTTTTGGAAGTCTGTGTTTGCTGTGCTCCAAGTCTTTAAATTGAGCTTGAATACTGCTCATTATCTCCATATATTAAACCAATCTAAAAGATATAGATGTCTGTTTTCTACAGCCAATTTTTTTTTCAGCATAAAATCTGAAAATTTGTTGGATGATCGAGTTACAAAAAAACCCCTAGTTTTATATTGCACTAAAATTTTGTTGACAGACATGTATATATACAAAGAAAAGCAATCAAAAACTATAGGCGTTTTCACATCGGTATTTCTGAAATTATCTCTTGAATTTGAATAAATAATCAATAAAAGAAATGACAGTATTACACAAAAATGCAATTACCTATTTTAAAAATACATAAACGTACATGTATTCTCCTGTTTAGGATGCTGATCACAGCAATCAGCTTCTTCAACAGGAGAATACACAGTTCCATAGAAGTTCGTGACCTTATATTTTGACCAATGATATACGTCGAAAAATAAGCTCCGCCCGCCATTACGTACCTCGGACAAGACTCGGACATTACCGCCATGTTGTGTACGATTAGTACAGTGATGTTTACATTGTTTTCAACGTGAAAATAGATCTATTCTGAAGAGAAAATGGTGAAACATTGTTCATTTGGAACGTGCAATTCGGACAGTCGATATAAAGACAAGCTTAACGGTGCCAAGTTTATACCGTTTCCTAAACCAAAGACGAACTTGCACAAGTGTATGCGATGGATTGCGTTATGTCATAGGCCGCAGCATCAGCTAAATGTCAACAAAATTACAAAAGATACGTATATATGTACTAAGGTAAGGGTATTTTTTGTTCTTTATATGTTTCGAGGCTTTTTATTATCTTATCGAAATTTGTAAACCAGCGGAGAAAGCGAACAGGCATACTAGGGATTAATCCGAGATTCCTCTGACTCTAGTCCGAAGTATCTGACGTTTTCCTGGCTTGTTTACGATTTTGATATTTTACATGTAATATATCAAAATCGTAAAAAGGCCAGGAAAACGTCAGATATTTCGGACTACTCTGACTCTAACCCCCTTGTGACTTGTGCGGAGTAGTCACAATATAAAAGCGGGGGTTAGAGTCAGAGGAATCTCGGATTAACTAGGCTATGGATGAAAATAAAAGTATCGACCCGTTGGTTGTAGGCTAGCTGAGCTTGTTATAGATCTTGTTGTATATGATTTATTTTCGATAGTTATTGGATACTATCAACATAATATTAATGATGAATGAAATTTCCATTATTAGTTCACCATACATGTATCATTCATCGAAACAGAGAATGGCTCGACAGGAAAGTACAGTACTTACTACTTTACAAGTAATATTTTTGTTTCTTAGCATTTCTTCAATATTGATGGGCCAACAGCAGAGTACCCAGACCCATGTGATGCAAAAACAGGGGAATTTAAGAAGGCGAGACATCCTCCATCCCGTCAGCCTCTCGGTGCATTTAGTGGAAATGCTACTTCCAGTAATGTACTGTCATTTAGGTAATATACTGATATAATTATATGGAATCCGGTAAAATATTATTAGCTATGTAGACACTTTGAGGGGTAAATGCAGAAATGACAAATTTATCTTGACAAAGAATTTTTCATCAAGTTCATTTTCTCAGAGCAAAATATTTGGTAACAATTATTTACATCCGTTTAATGCTTATGTGATATATCATATAGTGAGCACTTTGTGTGTTTATATCAACTATGATCTGGGCAGTATGGCACATGGAGGGGGATATTCAAAGTTTGGAGGGTATAGGTCACATGGAGAAGGCATATTAACAACATGATATAGACAGCATAGTATTGATTATTACAGTATTCTTCTCAAACAATGAAAACTTAAAAACTTTATGATTAGAGGCAGTTAAAGTAAATTAAATATAGTTTGATGTTTAACGTCTCACTCAAGAATTTTTCACTCATTTGGAGACACCACTACTTGTACGCAGGGGTGATAAGGAAGCATACAAAATATTCTACCGTGACTAAATCAGTGCTACATTATGACGTCATAGTAAGCGAGATGACGTCAATTTTTAAAACTCAAGTTTTCGTAATATTGGTATTTAGAGATATTATTTAACTCTAGAAAATGAATAGAAACTTGTAAACATTAATACAAATAAAATGTTTTTATTTTGTTATGCTGTATCTGTCATTTTAATCAAAATCTACCACCGATGACGTCATATGCGTACATCAAGTATCTTAAGTATTGATCATGTCGTGTAAAGAGAATTTGGCAACGACGGCTTGTACAAAGACACGTGAAATGGAGTTTAAAAGCAAATATCATTAATACTATGTAAAATTCATATGGATTTCAGTTAATGAAACAGGTATGCTAATTTATTTTAATAGATGATATTCTCTTTCAACGACAGCCGGTTATATACGTATCCTGGTCGGACTTTCCTCTGTCATTTGTGACAAAAATAATGCAGCAGAACAACAATAAGCTGGGTATTTCAAAACACAAGATTTGTACAGATGGAAAGTGCTGCTAACTTGGAAAGTGTTAAGCATGATTTCGCGAAAAATCTCGGTTGATATATATGAAATTCAAAACATAGGGTAAGGTTTTGTGCGAATGTGTGGAATAATTATTTTACTGATAGGACAGTGGGATTCTAGCAGCACTTTTCAAGCAAAATAGAAGTTTTTCAACTATATTATTTACTCAAAGAAATTATTAAACTTCGGGGTATTGTTGTTCTATTAGCCTTTTTATTAAGGAAAATTTCGCTATAAATAGAAGTCACGTGATCCTGTGGCGGTGGTGCATGTTTTTGTTTTAGACACTCTTTTATCTGTATTCAATGGTTAATAAGAGTTTACGTTTATCAGCGGTTTTGTTAATTTATCAAACTAAATTTTCTTTAAAAAGTCTAAATTTTCCGAGAAACGACTTATATCCTTCCTTAACATACCCGCGTTCTTTATGTAAACAAAAACAAGGCATGAGCCTTGTTTACATTATGAAGAACTGTAAGTTCTGTATCTCGTTTGTTAATCAACAAATGATGTTCAAATTTTTGCTAATCATTAGATGAGGCCTTAGGTAGGAATAATAAATATTAAAATTGGTTCAAAAAATTCAGTCCTTATTTTGTGTCTACATGCCCATGTTATTACCCTCAATGTTTGTATGTACCGGTAATGTTTATTGCAAGACTTAGTTTTGTCACTACATTTTTTTAAACTGAGGTCATTAAAATCAGTATATCAGCTGGAGAATAGATGTTTATCATCAGGCAATTGTCTGTAAAACAAGTGAACAGTGTAGGTTTGATTTCTCGTAATTTCTAATTATATAAAATTACAATAATTGAACAGGTATTTTGCTTCAATATCTGGATTTCTATTAAAACAAACACTCAACTATTATAAACTTTCATTTATTGCGTTTCATGAATTATAAACATTATTTTTAAGATCTATTTATCCCGTACTTGGCTTTTAAAGGACAAGAATCTCTATGTGGAATTTAATTGATCCATTTCACAAACGAAACCCAAACTTTTTGAAAATTTAAATCCTCTTGTCCAGAAACAAGAGATTTTGTCACCTAAAAATATGGTAAGAACGTGACAGGGCTATTGTCACTGTCCCAAACATACTTTCCCTCCACATTCCGGTCTGTTGCCCCAATCCACACAGCGCAGTCAAAAACGTGAGGACAATCAGCTACAACATATATTTGATAGTTACAAAAAAATCGACACCAAATAATGGAATAAATCAAATTATAGTTAGTTTATGGGCACTTGAAACTTCTAGACACCTGTTTCCCACTAAAACACAGTTGTGTCCTTTTGGTGAGGTCAACCAAAAGGAAAAAGGGAAAGCAACCCACAACCACTTTATGTTACTAAACATTTGGTCAACAAATTCACCTTGCTAAAAATTATTTCGTTATATGGGTAGCCCCATCTTTTGGGAAAACATTACACAAGATGCACATAATTTTTCCATTCAAATGGCAAAAAACCTTTAATGAAAAAAAACCGTTAAGTCTACTGTGATGATTCTATGGGTTTTTTTCCAAAAGATGGCAGCAAAGTGATATAACTTTTGAAAAGTGTGGATTCACCTATACTGTCGAGCTTCATGCATTTTTTTCATATTTTTTTATAGATGCAATGAATGAAACTGCAGGTTTTTGTCTTTTTTATATCATGACTGCAAGCAGAACTTTCTAACAATTCTTTCGACATTAAAAGATATTTCATAGCTTTTCATAATCATCGCATTCTTTAGACATCTGAAACTAATAAAAAATTTCATATATATTTTGTGTTTTTATGTATTCAAAAGAAAGATCTTTGTGATAACAGTTTATATGTAATGATCGGGAATTGTAATCAGGTTTATAATTTTCTTGCAGTATTTTCGATTCTGTTTTCTATGCACTGACAAATGCATTGTACAAAAGAACATTATTCTATTGTATTTGTCTTTGGAGATGTAAACATTTATAAAGATACATCAAAAGTGACTACAAGTCTAGGTTTTCTCTATATCCAAAAAATTTTGTTCACGTCTAAACAGAAGTACAAGAAGTACACATTTTCATCGGAAAACCTTACTCGAGCTAATTCTTTCTTCTTTTAATGTTTATTCATTCATATGATTACTAGTTGCTCTTGAAATTTTAAATCTGAATATAACGTTTCCCAAACTTTTTTTCCTTTACAGCGAATACTTGTTTTACCTTTCTTGGGCAAAAATTTTTCCTGTATCCACGAGTTCTTTGACTCTGTTTTGATTTCAACCAGTTTTGAGTCGTATTTTTGACATTCACTCTGAAACATAAGCCAGTAACATAAATACATATCCTTAGATAGGGACATACTGACAAATTATTTTTTAACAAATCGTTTAATATGAAATAAATATGTTTTAAAATATTTAGGATATCAAATGACTTCAGTTGAACGCATTTGACATAATTTTTGTCAGACTCGTCCGAGATCATCATTTTTCGTATTCAGGTGTACAATGTTTTGGCGAGTTTTATCTTTTTTACAGTGATCTAGAAATTATTATGAACCTGATACTCTATTAGCTAGGAATAAGTGATCAAAAATTCGTTGCTAATCATGTACCCCTCAGAGGGTATGTATATATGTATCTTGTCAGGTGAATATATGTACATATATATGTATAACCCAATATTGGAGGATTAATATAGGTTATATAGCGGCTTGTGATAGAGAAAGTGAAAAAATAAATCATTAAGTGTACCTTGGCATTGTCCCAAGTCGTCTTTGCTTCTAAAGACATCTATGAGTAGCTGAGTGACCATCAAAAAATTGCTCCGCTTTTGCAGGCTATAAAAGAAAGAGCCATTAATCAAATCTCTCTCTTTTTTTTGTTCTAGCAAAAAAATTGATAAAGTCTCTTTGTTATTGTGTATTGAATATTGTGTGTAATCTTGGAAAAAAAAATCCAATAGAAATCATTAAATTTCATTCTTCGAAATATTATTTGTTGGTAACTTGTCCTTTACATGTATTTACAATATTTTAGTTCAAGTTATCACTTGAAGATTCACATTTTTTAACATCACACTGAACAGGAAAACATTAGTATTGATGTTTAAACAAATGTGATAAAAAGAATTTTCACACAAGATTGTTTAAGGATGTTTAAGGATTTTTCTCTTTTTATAAATCGTCATTTTGGTGTATAAATGTAACACACAACTTTTTGAGTAAAAAATTATCCAATTAGAAAATATGAGAAAAATGTTTATATATATGAAAAAGTAATATATTTAACAGGAAAAGTTCAAAGGTTTTTTAAAAATAAAGATATTTGAGAGCAAGCAAACACAATTAAATTTGCAAAATGTTGACTAAAAACGATACTGTTGATTTCCTTGTATAACCAACTAATTGTCGACAGCTTGGTTCATTTGAGAAATTCTTGAAAAGCTGAAGTTATCACGTTAAAATTGGTTACAAACGTTTGTTGTTAGATTTCCTTTTACGCCCTTATCTAGTAAAATGTTCAAATATAAAACAGATGTGTCTGACTTAGTGAATTTTTTCCCTAGTTCAAAAAATGATTTATATAATAGCTGGGAATGAAAATGAATATTTACATTTATTAATAATGTATGATTACGTTTGATTTGGCTTGTCCACATAAACAGGTTTCTTCTTTCGTGGGGTTGGTTTAGGCTTTGAGAAAACCATGGAGGATAAGGGTTCCGGCTGAATTTTAGTCCCCCTAGGCTTGTGCCATTGTTGAGGCAAACTTGTGCAGGGTAGCTCTGCAGGAACCTGATTCAGTCCTAGACGTTTATAATGCTGGAGAGTATATATCAATGCCGTTGTATGAGCACAGGTTCCGGAGAGTCTATTAGTAAACAATTTGTTTATCAATTTTATTTACTTACGGTATGAGATAAAGCGCAATATAAATTAGCCACAGAGTTAAGAAAAGAAAATACATAACTCACCCTGCCTGACAAGAGCAATGACTATCGTCAATGACGCCCACATCATAGTTGATCGTCATATTTATCTTGTGAGGATCCTCGCTCTTTTTCATCGACCGGTAACATTTTGCCGTAATTTCTACGCTTTTATCAGTGGAAGTATACAGTTTTACTGCATGGATATAACCATTAATGAAAAAATTATACCCTCTCTCCTTTGCACGGGATGTAACGACGACATTTTTAAAATAATCCAAAGATATACTCGGCGGAATTATTCGTAGGGCGTTTGTATCCGCCGCCATTTTTCCCTCTCTATGTCCGAGGCTGTTTCGTTGCTATGACGTATCTATGGTGGGCGGAGCTAACGCTGCGGCTGTGGAACTGTGTATATATGTAAGTTAATGTGTTTTAATTATTATTACATATTATTTAAAAGCTGTTTGCATTTTTAGTGTTATATATATTCTTTTTTATGTGGATTGTTATGTGTTATGAAACCATGTTTCTTAAGAATTAATTATTAGAAAATACAGATTCACAGAGCTGTTTTTGTCCCCCGGGGGACATTAAATTTTATTTGTCTGTCCTTTAGTCTGTCTAGCTGTCCGTCATTCACAAAAACTTTAACCTTGCCCATAACTTTGGATTAAGAGGAGCTATGGCTAGCATATTTCAAATGTGTATTCCTTGTGACAAGACCTTTCTTTGGGTACCACCAAGTTTGACCTTTTGACCTTGACTTTGGAGTTTGAACCACTTTAACATAAAAATTCCTAACTTTTACTTTGGCTATAACTTTTAAACAGTAAAGGCTAGGGCTTTCATATTGCACATATGTATTCTTTGTGGCCAGACTTTTCACTGGATAACAACAACTTTGACTTTTTTACCTTGGAGTGGCTCAGTGGTTACAGCGTCTGTTCTAAAGTCACGAAGAAAGGAGTCAATCCTTACAGCAAGACCTTTCACTGGATACCAACAACTTTGATCTTTTGACCTTGGAGTGGCTCAGTGGTTACAGCGTCTGTTCTAGAATCGCGAAGAAAGGAGTCAATCCTTATGTCACAGGTTCGAATCCCACTGTGTGACATTGAGACCGGTCCTTTGGATGAGACCGTATAAACCGAGGTCCCCTGTCGCAGTAGGTGCTGCCACAAAAAAGATCCCTCCCTACACAATGGCCCTGAGTGCCGAGTATAGGCCAAAATTTGCAGCTCTCCACCAGCAAGTGGTGGCGTCTTCATATGAGTGTAAAATTCTCGAGGTGGACATTAAACAACAAACAACCGATCAATCCAAATGACATATGATAAGCCATTGATATCTGACACAAAAAAATGACATCTCACCCACAAAGACACTGAAAGTGGGGGACCACAATTCTTTGCATTTTGCTTGTTTTATTTAAAGACATACAAACTTTAGTACCTGAATGCTTCCACATGAGTTTCATCTTTCCTAGCCCAGTGGTTCTTGAGAAGAAGATTTTTAAGACTTTCCGATATATTCCTTTGTAAAACTTTGATCGGCCATTGTGGCCCCACCCTACCCCTGGGGTCATGATTTGGACAAACTTTAATCTACACTACCTGAAGATGCTTCCACATGACTCTCATCTTTCCAGGCTAACTGTGGTCTTGAGAAGAAGATTTTTAAAGATTTTTCCTATATACTCCTATGTAAAACTTTGATCGGCCATTTTTGCCCAACCCTACCCCCAGGGGTCATGATTTGATCAAATTTGAATCTATACTACCTGAGGATGCTTCCACATGAGTTTCACATTTTCTGGCCTAGTGGTTTTTTAGGAGAAGATTTTTAAAAGATGACATTAATTTTTCACTAATTCAATATATCTCCCCTTGGAAGAGGGTGTTGCTCTTCATTTTAACAAACTTGAATCCCCTTCAGCGAAGGATGCTTTATGTCAAATTTGGTTAAAATTGGCAAGGTGGTTCTGGAGAATAAGTCGAAAATATTAAAGTTTATGACAACAACGACAGACAACGGACAAATTTTGATCAGAAAAGCTCACTTGAGCCAAAGGTGAGCTAATGATGTCAGAAATGATGCTATTTTTGCAATCCAACCAAAACAAGACAAAAACTGCTTGAAAATAAGTTGTTTTTTAAAATATATGCTAAAATGGCGGGAAAATGTGAACTTTTTGATGTCATATTTCTAAATTAATGGCATTTTGATCAAATTGAAAATTACGAATTAAGGTCACATGGATTGTGATGGAAAACTGTGCAAATTAAATTTTAAAAATTATAAAGTAAAATTATGATATTCATTTTAAAGGGCCATTTGACACACTTATCATATATTGCTCTTTGCTTCTGACGCTTATGAACAAGTTATAATATTGGTATTTCTATACCGAATCCATTTTATTAAACGATTTCATAAAGATTCATATTTCAGCACAAGACAACTGCATCTGCAGCACAGGCCTTTATAAAAAAGATAAAAGTATGGAACTCTTACACTGGGTACCAAATTTCACTAAGACAATATTTTTTAATCGAAAATTTTAATTTCTATTTAAATCTTCATTTCTAACAAAGCACATTCTGAATTCCATATACTTCTAGAGATATTCTTAAATCAATTTCAAATATGACCTACTTTTTTTTTACTCGAAATTAGCTTGGACCCCTGGCCATTTACATGTAAACAGATGGTGTTTGAAGTGCGGCGAAGAGTTGCATAGTATTTTTAACATTTTAAAGTTGAATTCTTACTCCAGATTATAAAGTTTAGTCCGTAATATTTCTTTCCCTAAAAATTAATTTGAAAACGTCTACATCAACAACTGCACCACCATGTTGATTATGAATGTAAAAGAAGCTATGGTTGAACAATTTTTTCCTGGAATGTATTATATACCTTTCGATTTTAAAACAATTACAGCTAAAATGTTGTTGGTCATTTATTAAGATTATATGATCAAATTAGAGAAAAGCCCGAATGCAAATGCGCATATATTCATCCAGTAATCCAGGAAAATTTCTCCAACCGTTCCCACTTAACAATTAATGTAGCTCGATCTTCAAAGACCCAAACTGATGTCAAGTAAAAAAATTAAAGTCAATTTTGGAATTGATTTCCGAATATCTCGAAAAGTATAAGGAATTACAGAATGAATATTGTAATGAAGATTTTTTATACACTAGACAAAACTGCTAACGCACCTTTTGTTAATTCTTATTTGTGAATTGAACATTTGTCGAATTGGTATTACTGTATATACTGTAAACCAACTTTTATTCGCGTGCGAGAAATATTCGCGAGTTTCGCAACCGACTTTAACTCGCGAATATAAATCGCCGCGAACCAATGATTTTGCTAAGTATTTGTAGGAAATGTTTTCTCTGTCGCGAAAATTAATCGTCGCGGATTGATTTCAAACGGACGAATCGCGAATAAAAGATGACGCGAATAATAGTTGGTTTACAGTAAAATGCCATTATTTCTAATACAGTGGGATTGACAAATATCTTGGTATCACGAGAAGACTTTTGAAGTAACCTCCTTGTCCGAAAACCAATTTCCAGGAAATTCTTGATCACTAAAGACGGTCTGTGAGGTTGCCACAATAGTAGTCCCCCAGTAATAAATCAAATAACAAACTTTCATTGACTCTCATATTGCCTAGTTGTAGTATCCATCCGGTGCCTTAGTGTCAATACTAAATCCACTCAACTTCTTATTGACATAGCTTTATGGAACAATTTTCAACTTATTGTATGCTGCTAAATTCAAGCCGTGGCTTTCTGTAGTAAACATTTTATGCTGGTTAATCTATTTGTAACAATTTATCATGAGTGGAATTCATAAGCTTTGTATTGTTTTCTTTTTTTTACAGATTTCTCCAAAGGAACCCCCTTCAGACGCCATACTGTCTGCTTTAGCACGCTCTTCTAACATCAAACACCGCATACGGTGTAACGTTTTATCTGAATTTTTAATTTTTACAAATGAAAAGAACACAACTACAAAGGAAAAAATTATTATAATTTTTTCTTTGAAAATGGAATAGACACTAATTTAATTGTTTCTATGAATTGGTCACACTTCAGTAAACATTGTAGTTATTCATAAGGTTTGACTTTAATATGCCTCATTTTTCATTAAAGTAATTAATAGATCTATATTAAATACATCGTAAGCAGGTTTTTAAAAGTCAAATATTGATTCCCTTAGGTGGTACGTTAGCAATCGTAAAGCATTGATTTAAAAGAATTTTATTGGCGAAAGTAGGTACCATATGAAAGAGTTCCATACATGTACCCTTATTTTTATTTTTTAACACCTTAATTTTTTTTTTCTTAGGCCTGTGATCTGCAGTAATTAACTTATTTCCCGGGATACCGATTCGGCATTTAGTGCTCGCATTTGCAAATACAAAATGAACACTAACAACCCTAATGTAGATTTTCCAAAGGGTTTGGAAAAGTTTTGGAATTCCATGGAATTCCATTCGTTTCCATACCAAAGTCGAAAAGTGTGTCTGGAAGTTTTTGGAATATTTTGGAATTTGAAAAAATAAATGGACTTAGACATTTTTTGCTTTGGAAAGTAGTGGAATTCTTTGGAAAAAATGATAAAATGAGAAACTTAGCCATTTTCTGCTCTGGAAAACTGTGGAAAATTACTTAGAATTTTTTTAACTGTCGCCCAATAGTACAATAACATCGGGATCGAAGTCGGGCTCGATGAACAATTAATTTAAACAACAAGCCGAAATTCAAAAATATCGAATGCCATGTTGATGTTGCACAGAAGGAAAGTTGGAAAGAGAGTGTCTAGAACAGGGGAATCTTGATTAGCTTTAGATGGAAGAAGATGAAGACATTTTAAGACCCGGTAGGTACAATATTGTGCAGTATTTTATGTGTCCTTGAATGAAGAACGCTTCTGCTACCTGTTCATTAGTCTGGGCACCACACAGTCACACATAAACTGCCTGACGGTGAAATCGTTAGTGCACTATTTCAATTTTGTAATAATTATTTAAAAACTCTAAACATCTCATTAAGCTCATGGATTTTAACCCGAATGCCCTCGTTTAGGATCGAACTTATGTAAAGAATTTACCTATACGTTCCTTTGTTCAAGTCAAGATAACATTTACAGAATATGATGTACAATGTAATTAATTATATATATTTTAAGGCATGTTCATGATCATTTTCAGCTCTTATTTTAATTATTTTATAGCTGTTGCTGCATAAAAATGTGCCTGAGATGATCCCCTCAGCGCTGGCGTTTGATAACTTGGTGGATGTAGATGCTTAGCCAGTCAGTCTCTAGGCTTGTGAATATGGTGAGAACGAGCTCAAATTATCGCTCAAACCAAGTTAACTAACTCTGATTTTATTAATCCATGTCTATTAGCATAATAATGTGTTCTACGGTGCGACCGTTGGGGGCGAGCGCAGTTATTTACTTTCAAAATCCTTTATACAGATTTTACTTGCACTGCCTATCCTCAGTTGAACAGAATTACAAGTCAATTCCCAGTTTCCCACTTCCCAGGCATTGGGATAGAGATTCTGAATTTTCGGAAGTTTCCTACAAAATCCGAAATACCTGAGCCGTTTAAGTGACGAAAGTATGACGTCAAATAAAAAGTCCTGTTGACTCTTCACCACAAAGGATTATTGGGAGTTTGGAATTCTTTCACGCTGTGAGATAAAAATTTCTTGGAACGACGTGAAGATTTCAACCAAATTTCCTCCGTTCATACACGTTATAGTATATTGAGCTCGCTACACGACGCTCGCTGCGCTCGCTATTAAAAAAATTATTGCAACTTTGCCAAGGAAACAAGATTTAAAGGTTTATATTCTTAACACGCTTAAATTCCTTATTCAAATAATTAATAACAATGCATTCTGACAGGTAATGTAAACATGAAAACTGCACAGACATGCCTAATTACTTTAGATAAAATAGCAATCATCTAATATGAAGTATACATGCATTTTACAGGAATCCGGGTGCCCACAAGGACAAGAGGTGTATGAAAAGAAAAACATAAAGGTAAGATTTCTGAATTTTTTTTCTAAATCAATAAAATCACATGAATTGAAATTATCTTTTTCAGTGTTAGTCAGGCAATGAGCTTGAGCTCAAACCTTTTTGTTTTAGCTTACCTGAACCATTTTAAGGCCTAAGTGAGTTTTTTGATCAGTGCCTAATGTTGTCTGTCATCTATAAACTTTTCACATTTATACATTCATCAGAATTAATCCTAATTTGAACAAAAAATTGCAAGATAGTGAATAAATTCATATTCCATAGTAAACTGATTTGCCAGATCAAAAAAAAATCAATTGTTTTGTATAGCTTTTGTTTATTTTTGTCATATATTTATATGGATATCAATAATGATGCATTTTAATGGTCATCTTTTTCTTTCAGAAATCGTGTAAGGATCGAAAGTTTGAAGTGTCTGTTGGAATGATCAACATCAAACTTTCTGAGCCTTCGTACTGAAAGTGAATCCGTTCGTGACACCAATTAACTGTCAACCTTCTAACATAACCATTTACTAATTTCATAGAATATCAGTGAGGAAGTGCATGATTCTCTAGAAAACACGTCAGAAGATTTGGATTTTCATTAATTGGGATCTTTGGCACGTACGTTGGGGGGAAATATCATCTGTTGATTTTATGGGATCATTGTATCAATATAGTTGTGTAGTACATATTTTTTTGCATGTAATACATGTGTTTGTCACTCTAGTCAATAACTTTGTACCAGTACATAAGCATGATAAGCCAATGGCAGTTCATTGTAAATGTATACTTTGTTGAGGTCTCAATGACTATTCCAATTCCATAGCCAATTTCATTTATTAAAACTTACTTCTTATTTTAGAAAATGCAGACTGGAGTTTACTAAATTCATGTATATCATAACATGATTATCATTAATTTAACCAAGGTGACTGATTCTCCAGTAATCATATTTTCTCTGTATATAAACTTTAATGTAAAATACTTTCCGTGAGAATATTTTATGAAAGTGTGCTTATATTGTACACCTGAGAGTTATATCATATGCAATATTTGTCTCAAAAAACATTGTAAAAGAAACAATTAATTTTTTATTTTGAAAATATAGGTTTGATCTATGAAACATTGTGATGTTATCGATTTTTTTTTGTAATTATTTGGCACTAATTATTTCAGTTTTCTTTGTACATGTATTTGGAATTTGGAATCCTGGAATTCCATGGATTTCCATGGAATTCCTTAGATTTACAAATATCCTGGAATTCCACGGATTTCCTCCGCTAATTTCCATTCTGGCATTGTTCCGCTCTTTTCCAGACTAGATTCAAAATTCCAAATCATTCCGAAAAAAGTTCCGTCCCAATACTCCGGAGAATTCTAAAGAATTCCGCGGAACAAAAATTCCATGGAATTCCATGGAATATGCTTTGGAATTCCATGGAAGTTGCGGAAAATCTACATTAGGGATTTCAGATTAACTAACAATGGTTACATATTGAATTTTGAACAAATAAATGCACAAACAATATACTGGCTCAACGTGTTTATATTTACAACACTTTTCTTTGATTCAATATGGCGATTGTTTACCATCTCAAATGAAAACTTACACTGTGCTGTGCACTTCACTGTACCAATAAAATGAAACTTCACACTTGCAATCAAATTATCATTGCCTCTACTTCTTTCTTTTGCTGTTCAAAATATCTAGGCCTTCTCTATATCTCCAACTTTGACAACGGATGAATTGCTAACTTCTTCTATACGTCTCTGCTGAAAACGAGTCCGAAAGTTGTGTTCTAACTTTAGTTTTAGTCTCGTTCAACCAGACGCTCGGCTGTCTCCGTAAACTCCGACAAGCAGAGAGTCTGGTAAAGAATCACGTAAGCGTTTGTAGCCGTCAGAGGGCGCTATCTTGTTTTCATTTTGAAGATCCTTCTTGAAAACAAATGTTAAGCGTCTTTTTTGTTCTGGGTTGTGACTTTATATTAATAAACTAATCTTTAATTTGGGACTCCAAACGAGAAATTACAATATCAATCGAAGGAATGTGTATTACGCAGGTAGGGCTACACTACTTTCACTTTTGCTTTCGTACAGAATATTTGCAAGACATGATAAAAACACACTTACCTATAACTGGTGGGCATTTCCGTAAATAATTCCTATCTAACATCTTTAACTTTTAGACACAAAATTTTAACATCTTTAAGTTATTTTTCTGCTGATTTATCATGTATTCATTTAAATCGTATAGGTGTGTTCTTTTCAGCCAATCAAAAACTTTACCAGAATTTCGGTAAACCTCGTTTTGGCGTTACAAACGATAATACGTATCTTTACCAGACCCTCTGGGTGGTCGGAGATTTACGGAGACAGCCGAGGGTCTGGTTGAACGAGTGAAGGCAGCGGTATTTCTAGTACTGCTGACTCCCAAGGCAGCGGTATAACTAGTACTCCAGATTCCCAATTGTTCCGGATTTTGTTTTTGTTGATATGGATATCTTTTTGATCGATGTACAGAAATTCTTTGAAAATTTCAGGAACTTTTTCTATAATGAAATAAATTTCTCAAGATGCATTTCTTAAAACTTTCAAGAAAATTACGTATACTGCAGTGAAAAATTTTAATAGGGGTTCATAATTACCCTTGTCCCCGGACTTACTTGTGCTGGGTGATTCATAGATCAATCTAGTCTTCGTTTTAACAGTATTTTTAAATTGTAAAGTGAATACGTTATCTCCTGAATCAATGTTACTCTTATAACTATATAATGAAATATTGCATTTTTTTCTATCTGATATAAACATCAGTAAACGTAAAGTGTTAGGTATATGGATTAATTAACTGATTAAATAATTTTTAAATAAATTAATATGTCTTTTGCGAACACAAAGCTTTTAAAATAAGAACGATGCTCTATACTATGATAATGATTAAAACAGAGATTTAGAGATATTAAGAATATTTACAAATTAAGGTATTCAATCCCCAATGGGAAAAAATTCAGTGAAATTAGAACATAAATGATATGTAAGCACTGAATACTCAGTTTATTTAGACATTTTTCCCATTTATTACTATTAGCATGTATAGTGGGATGTGTCCTAATTTATGACCTTGAGTTTTGGTGAGAGTTATCTCCCCTTATTTTAATTAATAAAAACAATCAATTAAAAAAATTTAGCTGGTAAAAAAATTGTTTTCAATTGCCATTCTATTTTTAATGTTTCAATGCATCTTTCCACCGCAGGATTTATTGATATTCAAATTATTTGAATTTTTATTTTGAAAAAACGTTTTTCCCCATAGACTTCAATGCAATTTTTGTTAATTAACTACTGATTAATTAATGACATTTTTAAATCTTTCTCACGGGCAATCCTTTTCCACTAGAAAATGCTTTAATATAATATCAGTGTATTATGTATCTGACAGACATTTAAGGGTACGGAATTAGGTCCCATTAGGGATGGAAGTCCTTAAAAAAAGGAAACCATTAATCAATTATTAAAGAAAAAGAAAGAACTTAAAGAGGACTATGTATGAAGAAGAACCATGTCCATGTCCTAGAATCACTTTCCGTTGTAGAGATATCTTGAATGGGAAAATTTAGGGGCCACCCCTACAAGTCCTTATTGGGGCCATTTCACAAAAAATAAAAGTATGCATAATGTTTAAAACATACATTATTTTGACTATCTTTTTTGAAATATTGCTTATCAAAATATCACCCCTTTTCGAGATATGAAGCGTCAAAAATTTAGCATTCTGACCCCTTGTGATCCCTATTTACGTAACATATGAGCAACATTTTAAAATTAATATATTGTTGCAATTCGTTAAGATGAATATTGTACATGAAAGAGTTAAAGTTGAAAGACTTTTTTCCCCTTCTGCCGGAGCCCCTGATCTGAGGAGTCGGTCCCTTTTTCTTGATATCAAATGAAAGGTCTTGTAATTTATACGACATTTTGTTCAACACCTACTCAGAGATTTCTTTTCGTCGTACAGATATCCTAAATGGAAATATTTAGGGGCCACCCCTACAAGTCCTTATTGGGGCCGTTTTACAAAACTTAAAAGAATGCATATTGTTTAGAACATTATTCTGACTATTTTTTGTTCAGTATTGCTCATCAAAATATTCACGCTTTTTGAGATATAAAGCGTCACAAAGATTTAGCATTCTAGCCCCCTGTGACCCTTTATTACGTAACATATGATGAGATTTTTAGTATATTTTGTTGCAAATCGTTAAGTTGAATATCTTTGCTGTAGTAATGTATCACAAAATATTTATCAATAAAGAATTAAAGACGAGAGACTTTTGGTCCCTCTATGCCCCTAATTTGATGGGCTATTCCTTTTTTCTTGATACCAAATGAAAGGTCTTACTATATTGCACATCTTTTATAATATACGTCTTAACAAAATATTAACAACTAAAAAGATATAAAAGAAAACGTATCAATTTTTGCGAGATGCGTATGAACCTATTTTTCGAGCCCAGGCGAGCGTCGATGCCTTTTTACCAGGAAAGGTCTATATGCAAAATGTCACATCTACTATCCTTCCTCTACCTACACTGAAAATCTCAACTCGATATCTTCAGTCGTTTAGGAGGAGATCTCAGGACAAGCCGACCCTCTAAAAATAAGAAAATCGTCCATATCTCACGGCCGGAAGTGACGTCATCGACGACGAAAATTTCCGACAAGGTTCAGATGAATATCTATCAGATCTGAAAGTTTGATGAAAATCGACGAGCCGTTTCCGAGAAATCGCGTGCACAAAATCGGTAAGAAAAATAATAATAGGGAAAAAGAAACCGAACGAAAACAATAAGGTCTTCCGTTGGAGACGAAAGACCTTAATAATAATAATAACTAGATACGATCTCGTTGCGAGCAACGAGAGGTCTTCCGTCCGATTCAGGAAAAGAAACCCACGTAAAATCGAGGTGAAAAGAGATTCAAAATTTTGGTCACAAGGAGGATTGAACCCATGTCGCCAACGTGAATGCGCTTCTTTTTTTTTTTACTTTTTTATCCCCAACGTGCTAACCATTAAGCTTTTGGGAGTACTGCTCTAAATATACTTGTGTATACTTTTGCAAGAGTTCACCTGTCTAAGAATTATAAAAAGCATTCATAATATCGCGCCAAACGCCACGAGTAAGTATTCACGCCTTTTCTTTGGACTGATCTATTAAATAGTTATGATAGCTTCATTTAAATTTAAAAAAATAAAACATTCTTGGCGCTTTTATTTTATTTCGACGTTAAGGGGGATGTACAAGCCATATTGGATCTAGCCTGGTGTAAACTAAGACATACCAAGAATGCGCTTAATACTCTACTAAACTAGCTCAAAGTTACTCAAAGTGCTAATGCACTAATTACCTACTGTTAGAGACCAAAATTAGTAAACAATTAAGTTTATTTTGTCTTAATTAGAAGAAAATTAATCATGTTAGAACTGCGCAGCTACAGCATTCATGAGATAAAAAATGCATTGAAAATGGAGTTAGTTTGATTCATTGATAATATGGCTACAACCATTTGTTTTGTTTTTTTCTTGTCATTATCCAAAATTCTTGAAAATTTGATTTTTCATATGGGTGTCTTCCTGAGGCCATGTGTTTATTTTGGTCCGCCATTCCTCTGTCACACAGAGTTCGAATAACAATGATTTTAGAATAAATGCGACCATAAAAACATCAAGACAAGAAATTTCTAAGTAATAATCATTAGGTAATATTACTTACTACTTTTATTTGTTGCATCGCATCGTCTGATTAATGAAAAAACGCGATTTTAACCTCACTCCAGCAAATCGGGAAAAACTGTTCTGTTTACAACTCGAAATTCCTTCATAATATTAATCCACTAAGCACATGGTTGGCATGTGCATATATCTGCTGTGGATAAATCCGTTTATTACCATGATTATATTTAATTTTTATGGAACAAGTCTTGATAATTTGTTGGTTACTTTAAAACTCAAGAAAAAAAGATAAAAATGTCCTAAACATATGTGTTTACGGTGGGTCTTTTTTCTGTGGCGATAGAAGTTATTTTCAAATGGGGCACTGCAAGGAGGATGCTTAGCATTTAATTTGAAAATGTTAAACACTATGTAGTGCATGAAAAATAAATTGTAATTACATGTCTTACATTCGAAAAGTTGGTACATATGTCTATTTTGTTTAGAAGTTAGATAGAAAAAATAGGCAGTTATAGGATATCCTTCAGGCACCTCACATAAATAGCTAGAATGTTTGCAATGACCCACACATTGTATGGAGTAATGTTTGGACACAAAAACACATCATGTCTCATTATGTTGACAACATTGTAAGCTCTCGCTCATTGAACATACGAATCTTGATAAAATATAATGAGTTGTTTCTATGAAATTTAGAAGCGAGCACAATGTTTGCAAAGAAAGGTCCATTGCATATATGCTATGTCTATTATCGCAAAAAAAGTGAGTGCTACCCCCCCCCCCCTCCCCCGAAAATCCTATGTTTGTTTCTCAAAATAGTGTCAAAGATTTTAAAAAATTGCATTACTAAGTATGTGATAGAACATGTACTAGCCTTATAAGACCACTTGTTATAAAAATATTTGGTTGCACTCTCCCCCCCCCCCCCATCTACTGCCTAGAAATGGCCCGACTCATTTTTTTAACATTCCATTACACGATATTTTTTTCTTTTTCTTCCTTCAACAATTCTGTTTAAATTTTAAGGATTTTTTTCTCACCTATAGATACGCACCCAATATTTTTTCCCTGAGTTGGGAGGACCACCAAACATCATTTTAAAGAAGTTTATAGGTTGATTTTTTCTCTTTACCTTGTACAATTGTAATTTTGAAAATATGGGCAAATAGAAAAAAAATGTATTCATTAAATCTCCTAACCCACTCTGAATGATTTCATGCCTTTTCAACTGTTGCTCCTCTGTGATGAAAATTATAATGCATGTTTATTTGACACAGTATACGAGGGGTGATCAAATATAAACAATATCGTAGGTATTTGATATTTATATTATTGTTGAAATATTCAAGTATTTTTCAAAGTGAAAAATTTTAATTGAAGGTCTTTGATAGCATATTGCTTTATTAAAAACACACCCCCTTTCAAACTTGCTTTCACCGGGCAACATAACAAGTATCATATTAAACTGCTTCACATGAACAAATTCTTATACGCTACTTCAAAGGCATTTCTAAGATATACATGTGCCACGAGTTCAACTGAGACAACCATTTTTCGTCAAAAGTACCCGAATAATGACGTCATTTTCAGATTGACATCACAAACAAGGATCAAAACTTCAGCATATGCTATTTATAGAACTTGTGTTTGGCTATCTAATCTGAACTGTGGTTTTGTAGATATAGAGATAATTCGCGAAATTTTTGATAACGCTTCGTACTAGTAGGTACTAAAACAAGGTCATTCATATCAATTTTATGTGTCTAATTTCTTTGTGTTTTATTGTAAATAATTAAATTTTAATAGATAATATAATTTATCTGTGGCAAACTTACAAACTCTTAATTTTTTACTTTGATGGTGCTCATTTTTCCTTACCTGGAATCAAAGAGTTTATTTTTTTTATATCAATACGTAAACTATATAACAACTGTTCGATCATAATACTAAATAAATTACTTCAAGCCACACTATAACACCTTTCCTCTTTTAAAAGTGTTCATATATTATATGGAATATTTTTCAACTGTAATTCTCTTCTACATTTAAAGATTGTTATGCCCCTCCATATTAAGAAGAGGTCTGGAAAACAAGATTCTGGGCTAAAAATAGACCACGTGCTGCTATCCATGAACTACTTTCATGGTTCTTTACACTCTTTTTGAAGACAATGGTACCTTGTTTTGAACTTGAAATTATCATTTAAAAAAGCAAAAATTAGACATTTTCTCAACAAATGGTTGTAGAGAGAACATTAATGCACAGTTTGCATATTTTTTTGGATTTTTTAAGGCTCGGCTGAATCCTGTAGCTGCGCAGTTCTAAGGAGCATATCAAAAGCATTTTTCTGCAAAAGTATAGATTATATATGCACAACATGCATTCAGTTATGCATATTTATTGTATCTTTATCAAAAAGACTTAAAATTTGATCAAAATATAATGTATTTTAGCCATTTGAAGAAATGTTTACATTTTGCTCTCACTGCACTAAAAGTGGCCGTACATCCCCCTTAAGAAAGTATATGTAACATTATACACATTACATATCGTATCTAGCCCAGTTACACTAAAGCAGTGAAACGGAAATTACCGTAAGTTTTAAGATTGACACTCAATTGCAACGTACAACTACGTGAGAGTCGAAGTAGTTTTTTACTTTTCATGTATCCTTATGTCAGAATCGTTTAATCAAACGCTCAGTTGCCTCCACAAACCCCTACTCGCGAAATGGCGGAGTCTATGGAGACAGCCGCCATTTTGGACCCGCTTCAGATTTTTGAATGTTAATATCTAGACTTTGGATTTGTTAATATTCAAACAGATTATATAGTAAGCATCATTGGAAAAGTTTCTATTACCCACGCTAAAAGTACTTCAAAAATATTGAAAAACAAAAAAGTTAGAAAAATCGACTTTTTAAATTCGCATCTGGTAACAACAGGAAGTATTGACGACGAACGAAAAGTTGCGTCCTGGATAGTAATTACGACGATCTATCATCCCTGAAAGTTTCATTTTGATATCTTTTACCGTTCTTGAGAAAATCCGTGGACAAAATGTCATTTTAAAATCAGGAAATGTCCCGTAACTTGGCACCGGAAGCGAATCTTCAAAAAATCTCTCGGATAAAATAACTTCAGATAATAACACACTGTTTCCATAAATTTCATGTCATTCCATCCAGTAGTCTTTGAGAAATCGCGTGCACAAAATTAGATGGGCGGAAAAATAATAATAATAAGAAACAGTAGAATCACTATAAGGTCTTCCGTGAAGACGGAAGACCTTAATAAGAAACCGAGTAAAAACAATATGTTCCCAAACTCCGTTTGGGGAACATAAAAACTCCGTTTGGGGAACATAATAATAAGAAACCGAGTAAAAACAATATGTTCCCAAACTCCGTTTGGGGAACATAATAAGAAACAGAGTAAAAACAATTTGTTCCCAAACTCCGTTTGGGGAACATAAATATATATAATTTAAGGTAAAACTTTTCATGATTCAACAATGGTATCATGTATTCTGGGACAATCTGTACTAGTATGCCTTTTTGACTTTACCGGTCAATAAATCTTCAAATAATTTAATATGTGGATAGGGACCATAAAATTAATTTGGGCATTCTTAAATTTGCATTGAAAAAGTAGAATTAATTATAACATTTTATACAACTTGGTAAGTAACACAAATCGTGCAGTGCTACTATACAAGTCAAAGAATGACAACTCACTCGTGGATGACAACAACTCATGTATGTAGATTTTGTATTTCATTTGTTGTATTTTTACCTCTTTCAATGATTAGATAAATCCTTTCTTTATTTATTTCCTTGTGAATTTTCTATTTTAAAAAGATCAGACCTTTCTCATTATGTGATAACTGAGTCTGGTCAATAAAGATAAACTATAGACATATCTTTCATCCATATGTGGCAGATATATATCTTATTATTTGTTTATTTATAAAGTACCATATAATTAGATCTTAGTATAGGATAGCCGTAAGTGAGCGCAGAGTATAAGAGATCACCTGAATTGCACTTTATCCCTTGGTACCCATATTACTACTTAAGTAACATCATGGAGTAC
Source organism: Saccostrea cuccullata (assembly GCF_032062105.1). Taxonomy (NCBI): domain Eukaryota; kingdom Metazoa; phylum Mollusca; class Bivalvia; order Ostreida; family Ostreidae; genus Saccostrea; species Saccostrea cuccullata. Next base: position 47,244 of record NW_026938154.1, read on the forward strand.
GTAGGTACTAATTATCTATTACTTTGACTCACATAAGACAGCAAGGAAGACTAGACAAGTTTACGGGTAAATAGTTGACATATAAGGTTGTTTGATTGGAGGAGCAGATTTTGGTTTATTGGGTTGTTATTTCAGATACATATTTTATTAATTTGTCTTTGCATACATGTACATAATTATTATGTACATGTATTGTAATTGTCCTATATTATATTTAATTTGATTTAAAATGCACATATTGAGTAATATAATTATTCAGTTTAAAGCCCTTTAGTGTGCATTCACCTATGTCCGTCAAAGGTGTATAAAGATAGAATTTTACTTATGATTATTTATCTGAGATATATCAATATTGTTTAGGTTAATTCTTTTTTATTGAATATTATATGTTAAAATGGAATGAAAAAGTAAAACTATTTGAATGAAATCGAATTTGAATTATCATTTATCATGTTTAGTTTTGAAGAAGTGGATGTGCTTATGAAAAAAAAAAGTTTTGTATTTCTATTTTGAAAAACCTCCAAACATAATGGTTATGATAATGGATAACATTACTAAAGTATATGTAATGGTAATGTAATGCATTGCTTTAAGGAAAAAAAAGAGTAATGGTACTGCATGGTAATTTAATGCCCAAGTTATTGGCTTTTTGAAAATTAAATGTAAAGTATTCTGATTATTGTACTTTATAATGTCAAATTTTGAAATTGCTTTTTGCGAAAAGATTTTTTAACATTATAAAAGACTTGGAATCAAGCTCATCCGTTCCGTTAATTGGTTGATCAATGGAAAAAAATGCGACTTATCGGTTACATGTACATATACCAATAATTCTCTGATTGTCATCCTCATATATAACCGTTTGCCGTTAATACTCTCTCTTTTTTAATCGGTCCGAGGTGTTTCTGATTTTGTAGTCCATACTTACTTGGTTTTCTGTAAGCTTTGTTGTCGATGATGTAAATGTCATTGTGTGGATGTAGACCTATACAGGATCTCACGATGTCAGGTCTCGCCCAGTCCCCGTATCTCCAGAGCCACGTCACGTGATCTACACTGTCATGTGATCTTCCTCTGTAATGTACAGCCTCTCCTTGTTCTGTTAAGGTTATTAATAACTGCGTCCGTTCACTTAGATTCCCCCCTATTTCGTTGTACGGTGTGTTTACTGTAATATTAAAAAAATCGCAAATATCAAATACACATTTTATTGAAAGAAAATATATATTCCTGCTCATTAACTTTATTCATGCATGTCGTTGTTTTCCATTATGTTTTGTAATTTTTTAAAATGTATAATTCGTCATGTTAAACAGAATATAAGGGAAATGCCAAAAAAAAAAAAAAAAAAAGGCCAAAAAAAGAAAAGAAAAAAAGAAAAGGAAAAGAAAGTTTAGAATTTTTTATATCTATTTATCTAAGCACAAACAAGTAAATTCTTTTGAAACAGCATGTTCTACAAATTTACAATGATCAATGAAAGGCGATTGCCTTACAACAATGCAAAGTACAAGTGTACTTGCACTTCATCAATACTGAATGGGTCCTTTTTATGTGACTTTCGAATACTGTAAAACGAGAATATTTAGCGCACTACTTATTTTAGCGCCTTTGGTGCAAGAGCTCCTGAGCGCTAAAATTTATTGTGCGCTAAAGGATTTTGTAAATATCATTTTTGTGTGTGTGTGTTCAAAGCTTTTACATAAGTATATGTAAACTGAAACGCGCGATTACGTAATGCCGAAAGATCATTGGATTTTATATTCACACTAGCACTGCATTTGTTCGGAAGACAGAAAGCTCTGCCGAATTATAATTTAATTAAACTATTGTTAAGCCGGTACATGTAGTTGTTACCCGATTGTTATCATTAGCACCTTCAAAGTTTGGCTTCTTGGCGTGTCAATAATCTATCGCCTCGAGATAAACAATGCAATCAAGCATGGCGATTGAGCTTGCAGATAATACCTGATTAGGATTACCGTTTTATCTAAGTAATTTTCTGTCAATGCTTGCATTGTTTTAATATGATTTAAACGAGTAAATACATGTACTCAATTTCTTTGAATTGAAATTGGAAATAAAATAAATTTTAACATTGTACCATGTCCACGTGATAGCAACACGTACCGCGGTAAAGTTAACGAATGTTTACTGATATACGGGAGTACTAATGTGTTTCCCTGCTTGACTAACCAAAGTCAAATACAGGTGTGGATAAAAAAAAAACAAAATATCACATTTATATATTTTACTGACAAGTGTACGTAAGCGCTAAAATTTATTTACGCCAATGCATTCCCACTTGCGTTTGCGCTAAAATACGTATGCGCCAAATTATCTCGTTTTACAGTATATAACCAAATCGTTCTCTTTTGGTAAAATTTAGATACTGGTGAATATTTCTAAAAAGCACGTTAAGCATCATATAAATCAGCATGGATTTGAAACAATGGAATATTTTCAGATACTCATGGATACCCTAAATCCGGAAAAATCGTACCGAACCTTCTTTGAGTTTCGTTAATGTAAACCGAAGGGAAAAGATATTTAAATCGACACCTGAAAAATCTTGCTCTGAATCTGTTTAAAATGTAAATGAAATTGTGAAGTTGCCTGTAGCCATAATGATCAAACTAAGAAATATGCACTCTTGCATTTGAAATATTACAAAAATAGTGTCACTGAATTTGAAATTAAAAAGGAGTGTTTAGGTGGCTTTCAACACAAATGTACCTGTTTCATTTTTTCACTGTTTCACTTTTACGAACGACACTAAACTATCTTTACCCTCCCGTGTTCTTAAAAACAAATACATACAAATACACTGTATCTCAAAGCGGCACGACTTTGATTTAATGATACAAAATCTACATGTACCTATGTTATACAGTGAGCACATTTGAGATATGGTTACTAAGGTAGAACTCACGTGACTATCAGTTTTTTTTTTAATTGATTAATATCAAGGAGCAGATTTCAAACAATTCATTCATTTTCAGTATATGAGTACAGCCCACATCCTCTATGGTACCCCTGACCCTGAAGACTTAAAATTCACACAATTCTGCAAGATTAAGGCCCTTGCTCATCATGAATATATAAGTAGTTCATCTGCTTCATATCCAGAGACAAAAAAAAAACAATTTTCAAAGAATTCTTTATTTTCACTGTATAATCAATAGAGTCCCGCCCATAACACAAGAACCCCTGACCTTGGGGCCATAAAATTCACAATTTTGGTAGAGGCACTCTTGCTCATCATAACTATGCACTAAGTTTATTTAATACCTAGGAGAAGATTTTCAAAGAATTCGTGTATTTTCACTATATCATCTATATAGACCCGCCCTAACACCAGAACCCCTGACCCTGGGGCCATAAAATTCACAATTTTGGTGAAGGCACTCTTGCTCATCATACCCATGCATTTAGTTAGTTTATTTAATATCCAGGAGACGAGAAAAGGATTTTCAAAAAATTCATGTATTTTCACTATATAATCAAAAGAGCCCCAACCTAAAACCAGATACCCTGACCCTGGGGCCATAGAATTCATAATTTTGGTAGAGGCACTCTTGCTCATCATATCTATGTACTTTGTTACTTTATTTTATACCCAGGAGCAGAGAAGAAGATTTTTAAAGTATTCGTGTATTTTCACTATATAATCAATAGAGCCCCGCCCTAACACCAGAACCCCTTACCCTGGGGCCATAAAATTCACAAATTTGGTAGAGGCACTCTTGCTCATCATAGTTATGTACTTATTTACATTATTTAATTTCCAGGAGCAAAGAAGAAAATTTTCAAAGAAATAATGCATTTTCACTATATACTTATTTAGCCACACCCTAGCACTAAAACCCCTGACTCCAGGGCCATTAATTTCAAAATTTTGGTAGAGGACTCAATGCTGATCATAATAATGCAAATAATTTGACTGCTTGATGTCCAGGAGTAAAGAAGAAAATTTTTAAAGATTGCATTAATTTTAGTGGTTTTGACCCCACCCCTCAGACCCCAGGGGGGCAGGGATCATGAAATTCACAATTTTTGTCCCCGTCATCCATAGATGCTTTATTTGAAATTTGGTTGACATTGGTTCAGTGGTTGCAGAGAAGAAGATAGAAATGTTCAAATGTTAACGCATGACGGAAGACGCACGACGACGGACGAAAACGGATAGCAACAGGTCACCTGAGTTTACTCAGGTGACCTGAAAATAGCGACTGCGCAGAATTTCTGCGCGCACGGTTCACTGTTATAAGTATTTGTATAAAAGATTCAGTATAATATAATAAATTTTGCATGTAGTTGAGTGTAACATTGAAAATTTTCACCCTAAAGGCCCTTTCACAATTGGCGCACGGGCACTTTACAATCCTTGCAATCGGAAAATTTTAGCTTCGCACGAGCTCTCGCATACGTTGCACGATTTCTCGCATTCATTGCATGTGTTTTAGTGGTCGCATCAAGTCTCTTCAAAATAGTCAACACGCACACTTTTCAGACGCGACCAATTGCGATCCAAATTATCGCAATTCAACGCACGATAGTTAGTACGAACGTCTTAAAACGTTTTATGTACTCGTAAGAGTAATGTACGATTTTTAAAGATCGTAAGATGAATCGCAGCTGTCTTTGCGTGTGTGTTGCGACCATGCGACTGTTGCTCAACATATCTCATGTAATCTTGCAACGTTTTACTATAGTTTTATATCATTGCTTGATTTATCACCTTCATTTGCCATTCTTTGCAACAGGTATATATACCGTGTATAATTATAAGCATCTTAACAATGTCAACCGAAGAGTGTCGGAAACGGGTGGTATATATATATACCCGGCCCTCTGATTCGCACGAAAATTCGTACTATGAAATGCATGAGCGCACGAGCACCGCACGTCCAATCGTAATGTCGCACGTTCAATTGTCCGATTACCTTATCAGTCGTGCAATCCTATCGCATTATCTTACAACACTCGCTTTCATTCTACAACAGTCACATATAAACGCAAGATATATCGCAAGATTTAATTCACAACAGTAGGTTTAAATCGTGCGAATTTCGTACGAACAGTTTTTTCATATGCGATTATTTTGGCAACAGTTTACGAACCTAAACAAAATTATTCGGTCGCACGAATATTTTGTCGCTTCTGCTCGTGCGCCAATTGTGAAAGGGCCTAAAGAAAACCATTGTCGATCTGCGCCTCGGTTGACAATGGTCTTGGGGTGAAAATTCTCAATGTTACACTCAACTACATGCAATATTTATATACTAGCTATAGAAAATAAGTATGTTTTTTTTTAATTAATATTTCAAGCACCAGCCTAATCGTGTGCAAATTTTCTATTTTCACACAAGTTTTATTAATGTATCATGCGTCTTTTGTCATTCGCACAAGTTTGCATAACGTTAGGCTCATTTAAACACAAGCTTTGAAATAAATGACCGTTCTCGATTTACTATAGAAAATCACAAATGTCGGCTGACCTCTACCGCATTCATGATTGTACGGTTTTGTTCTTTGTATATTCGTGAATTTCAGCGGTAAGATTTGTTGAATAATATGGTTTGGATTTCAATTAATGATTTGAGATGAAAACTTTGCTTAATTTGATTGTTTATTTTTTCACATTTTACCGTAGCTGCAGATCTGTAGCTCTCCGAAAAAAAAATAATTTGACAGACCGGAGAGCTACAGTGCCACCCACTGTAAAAACTGTATATTTATTGCGCACAAAATTTGCGCTAGTTTCTGGATTTATTCCTCCAAAGTCCTTCCTCAATTGCGAAAAAGCTAAATTTCAAAATATGTATTACTCTTCAATCAATTATTTACTACTTTCGTTGATGACATCTACACGAAGCGCATTTGGGCCGAATTATCTTACAAACCAAAATGACAGTATAAACAAAGAAATTTTCGATGATCTTCATTTCAGGGCCAGGAGGGCTGTATATAACAACAACAACAAGAAAACATTGATGCAACCATCAATTGTCGCCCGAGAAATAAATAAAGAAAACAATGGAAATGACTCTTGATCATCAAACCGCTTCGATATGTATGAAAAAGGCATACGTCTAAATGATGGAGACGATAGCCGAGAATATTTTGAAAACTTATAGTCGGATGAAAATCGAACAAAAACGATACCTTTTCAAACTTTATCAGTTCTTTAAGTAAATGTTGGCTGCATAAAATATACATCGAAACCAGACATACATCAGCTTTTCAGAAATGTATTTCACTTTTAGACAATAAACACGAACTGTATAAAGTACGTTTTTATGCGAAAAGTAAAATTCGTTGTTCTAAAAAAAGGGACCAGTCATTTTCGATAGTAAATGATAAGCAACTTGATATATTAAATCTGAAATACTTACATATTTTTACAGATTCATTTATGGAAGTAAATATATTGTGTATCTCGTAATTTATAAAGGGAAAGAAAATTCTGATTTATATACTTTTTAATGTTCAGAAAACCTTTAATTCGAAAGTAGTACAAATAACTTCTCCCACCTCAATCCCAATAATTATACCAACACTTAAACGTATATGTATAGAGCAGCCCGGTCCTCCGGGCTGCAATAAGGCATGTTTTGTTGTGAAAACGGTGAAGATAATGTTACTAGGAATACATGGTTAGTAATATTTTGATATTATAGTTTAAAAACATAAAGAAATAAATCGATAATTTTGTGCGCAATAAATATACGGTTTTTTCAATAGGTGGCACTGTAGCTCTCCGGTCTTTCAATATATATTTCGGAGAGCTACCGTTCTGTAGCTAATTTTACCGGGGTCCATAAGTGCACTCGTTCTTTTTGTAAACTGGAATTATTAGATTTTGGGTTATTGCATTTTGCGTTATATTCAAAGTTTAAAAACGAAAATCTTAAATCAATTTTTATAGATTAATACGAAAAACACAGCGAATGTAAATAGTTTTTGTCGTGTCCGTCTGTCTGTCTCTTTTGTCTCTCATGTCTCTCTGAAAACAGTCTCTCTGAAAGATCCGCAAAAACTTTACCTTAGGAACTTTTGATTTAGTAGCTATACTTTCATATTTCATATGTATATTTCTTTTGGAGAAATTTGACCTTTTAATTTTGACGCACTTTTACGAAAATTTTAAACTTTTATTTTCATATCTTTTGAACAGTAGATACCAGGATATTTAAATATATTTGCAATGTTTATTAAAATCTTTCATAATTGGATACCACCAACTTTGACCCTTTTTCTTGTAGATGAAAAAACTTTAACCTTGGCCATAATTAATAAGGGATATGGCTTTTACTTTATATATGTAATCCTTGTGAAAAGACCCTTCAATGGATATCAAGAATTGCGCGACCTATGACCTCTGAGTGACCTACTTAAGGCAATTATTGACCATTACTCACTGGCCATATCTTTTTCACACTAATACTGAAGGACATTTATACTTCACATATGTTATGTTTGTTGAAAGACCTTTCATTGTATACCAATACCTTGAATTTGACCTGACCTTGTAAATTTTCATTTTGAAAAAACTTTAACCTTGGCCATAACTTTTGAACGGTAAGTGATATGGCTTTCATACTTTATATATTTAATCCTTGTGAAAAGATCCTTCATTGGATATCACGAACTTGACCCTATGACCTTGACCTCTGAGATTGACCTTCTTTAAAAAAGCAAACATTGACCGTAACTTGTTTAGAGTTAAGATTTTGGGTTATTCTTTACATATTTGCTTATGACAAGACCTTCCATTTAAAACAAAAATTTAATTTGACCTTGACCTTTTTTTGACCTACTTTTTAAAAAAAATGAACGTTGCCATAACATTTGAATGGTTAGGGCAATTTATGTTCTACATAAGTCATTTATGCTGCAAGACCTTTTTTTGATACTAACTACGTTGACCTTTTGACCTTGACCTTGGAGATTTTTGTACTTATTAAAAAAAAACTTTTCCATTGGCTTATTTTCAAATTTCACAATTGTTTTCAAGTAATAATACCCTACTTTTGGTACCAATTAATTAAATTTGCATTTAAGAAAAGCTTAATCTTTGCTATGTTGCCATACGGGGGCATCAGTGTTTCACAAACACATCTTGTTCAGAATGACTTTGTCAGCAAATACAATTTAACATTGAGTCAAATGCTGACTGATGTTTTTCATACTGTTAGTAACAAGAAAACGTACATTTCTGTTATTACATTTTGCGTTGATTAATTTTTTGTGTTGAAGACAATGCAAAATGTAAAAGAATAATAAGTAATGAAGAAATATGATTATTTTTTTGGATTGTGTTTAACACAAATCATCTTACATTTATAATAAATACATATAACATAGGAAAACCCACTTTACAAAAAAAATTAAAACTGTGACCATCAGACCAACCTTACGGCCTCGTCTATTTCGGACATTAATAGTTCTTTATCATACCCCCTCAAAAGAGAGAGAGAGATTTCAAAAAACCCCAAATATTTCTTGAAAAAATTAACTCGGCATTTTTTTTTTTAATTAATTGTTTGTTCCTGCATGAAATATCAACCATACCAATGAATGCGATATTAGAGAAAATTACCGAACACCACCTTCTTATTGATCAAGGTAAATTTACGATGGTATAGAACATGATGATGAACAAGCTATTTTTAAAAACATGTTTATGTATGTCTTCTTATAATACTTCTTTTCTCATAAAATAAATGCTTCTATTCTATATTCTAAATAGTTCCTATTATTTTGCCAACAATTTAAAACTAAAAGAAACACACAATGAATCTTAAACCATAAAAATAATAAAATTATAACATTATCTAAACTTACAAAACCGGACTAACAGCTCATATATATTCGTGTCCTCCATGGTGACGTGAGTCAGTATGTTCATCTGTAGACGGCGTATCAGTAAGGACTCATCACCTTTACAAATGACACACTTCTCTCCAGGTTTTCTGTTGTATCCGTTTGATCTCAGGTACACACTGGCTGTATCATAACTACTGTAATAGAATGGTATATCACGGTCTATTGATGCTATCCTATACATTGTCTCATCCTTTATGTTCTTCGTTATCTTGTCCTGATCTTCCCAAATGTAATCACGTGACTTCAGTCTGTCCAGAGTCTGCTGTGCTTCCTCACTTGTTACAGGATTCTCTTTACGGTACCCTCTCCGTCGTATATCACTAAGCAAGTCCAACCACTCTGTGTCAGTGAAGTCAGGAGGACCGGAGTCAGAACACAGAAAACAGAATAACACGGACACCTCGTCATCAGACAGTGTGGAGAATGGATCTAAATAAAATTAATAATAAATACTCGTATAGTTAAATGGATAGATTAGTTGAGATAATCACTAATTAAACGTATATTAAAGCTAAATCTATTTCTTTCTGCCTTTATATAACGTTTATCATGTCATTTTGTTAATTTTGAACTGCAACACATAATTACACTTTTAATGAATAATATAATTCATAAAAAGGTCCTCTTATGTTATACATTTGATTTAAATTAAAAAAAAGCAGTAGGTAAATCTTTGTTGACTATGATGATATGGGGAATAGGTGGAAAACAGAAAAGAATATTTAAAAGCAAGATTTTTTCTAAATAAAGATACGCATGTAAGGCCTTTCAACTAATTATTCTTGTTGCCTTTATGGTATTAACATTTCATAATTTAAAAAGATTTATTGGTATTTGAAATTCTCATTGAATGAAAAAACAACCATATTCAAGATATATTTCTCTGTTTAACAGTTTTTATGAACAAGATATACGAGTAATATAATAATTTTTTTCGTGTGCATTATTGTTCGTCTTCGATATAGAAATACATTTTACAGAGGTACATTTTTATTATTAAATGCAATAATTCTCTTCTTCTTTTAACAAAGAAAAAAATGCTAAAAAACATTTTAAAATAAATTTTTAAAATTAAATCAGGTTGAAAATAAGAAGTGTCGTGAGGGGCGGGGGGGGGGGGGGGGTTAGATAACTGCATGACAAATAAGAACATACAATTTATGCTTGATTTCAAAATGACTAAGTTCTTCTGGGAAATGCTGATATCTTGACACTATAAAATATCTTGCTACTAGTAATCTTTTATGAAAAGCGCTAACTTTTACATCATTTGACGGCTTACTGTTACATTAGGACAATGTACGGAAGCTCTAATACGATATATACAGTGGCGGATCCAGAGGGGGGGTGCGGAGGTTGCAACCCCCCCCCCCACCTTTGGCTTTGCAAAAAAAGAAAGAAAGAAAGAAGAAAGTCCCAATTTTTTGTGCTCTTACTATAGATGGGTGTATTTTTACGATAGAAAATGTTCCGTGAAAGATTAATGATGTAATATATAAGGAAATTCGCTTGCGAGTACAAAATAAAACCACACCCCCTTTACATAGTAAGATTTTCGGGTTCGGAGTTATATTTTCCTTTCTTTTTCAAAAACAATCAAGTTATTCATTCAAGTACTTTTTCCAGGTTGATCAATTAACCTCCCACTTTTAAAAACCGTACTCCAACAGGTACCTATTGAGTTATTTAACTACATGTATGTGTAAAAATTACGTTATAACAACTGTTTTCCCCTTCAACTACCCTTTGATAAATCCTTCACCCCCCCCCCCTTGAAAAAATTCTAGATCCGCGCCTGATATACACATTTAGCTCAACATTTAATTAAACGAAAAGGTGGGTTCTTTTCTATGCACATTGAAAAAAATTACGCACGTTGAAAAAAAATTTGCAATGAAAGATATGGACATACCAAGTTTATCTATCAGAAAGATATGGACTGGATTCGAATTATGAAATTTTTCTTCCAGTGACCTTGGACTTCTCCAAATAACCTTGGTTTAAGGTCAAGACACACCCTTATGTCATGAGCAATCTTTGATTAAAATGAGAACCTTCCAAGTTTATCTATAAGAAAGATATGGACCGGACACGAATTATGATTTTTTCTTTCGGCGACCTTGAACTATGTACCCCCAAACTTTGTTTGCAGGGGGAATAACTATGCACTTAGTTACTTTATTTAATACCCGGGAGCAGAGGAGAAGATTTTCAAAGATATAATGCATTTTCACTATATACTTTTTTAGCCCCACCCTAGCACTAGAACCCCTGACTCCAAGGCCATGAATTTCACCATTTTGGTAGAGGAATCTATGCTAATTACATTCATGCAAACAGTTTGACTGCTTGATGACCAAGAGTAAAGAAGAAGATTTTTAAAAATTGCATTAATTCTAGTTGTTTGGGCCCCACCCCTCAGGCCCAAGGGGGGCAGGGATCATGAAATTCATAATTCTTGTTCCCCTTCACCCGTAGATGCTTTGTGCCAAAGAATGATTGCACTTCATGTACAAAAAGTGGCCCCCGGTAAATTGCGCAAAAATAAAATATAGAAATTAGCCTAATGAAGTTAATAAAACAATTCTTCTAGGTCTTAATCGCTACTTTGCAAAATTACAGAAATTTAAAGTGAATAAAATTAAAGAGCGAGGCTGTGTTTTGTAAGAGGGGTCAATGCAAATCAAGTATCTCCATTGTTATTCAAAGTTATTCCGATTTATAGAGCTTAAATACATAGTAAGCGCATGCTTGCCCAAATTTCTCAAAAGGACAGAATGTGTGAACTGTTGGAAATTTAACATATCTAAGGGAAAATTTTGGGCAAGCCTGCGCTCGGGGTAAACTTTTTGATGAAAGGTACAAAACTCCGACAGTTTTCTTCACTGTTTACGGGTATTTACATGTCATTGACCTGGTTGTGACCTGTTTAATATTCAAAGAGCTTAATCCACAATGTGCCATATTCGGCCTAGCAAATTAGGCAATTTTAAACACAGCTTCAGAATAAATTTGTTGGTATAATTCTAATTTATAACATTTACCAAATTAATTTATGCAGTAGTCCTCTCTCACCGGATGTTTATTAAAGCAAACTAATTGCCCGAACCTAACACAGTTTTAGGATTTCCGGGAAAATCTCGCTGTTATACCCACTTCAGTATTAAAATTCACATAGAGCACATTCGTTACGGTTTAATTTTCTTTCAAAAAAAATAAACTACAATATTAAAGATATATATGCCGTATTAGTGTTTTATTGCTAAAGAAATAAATATATATGGTGTCTCATCAAGTTACATAAGTTATGTAATTTCTGCAATTAAGACAATTCCACTCCATCACTAATAAAAGTTATGAAATATTATTTTGTAAAAATTATTTTCTCTCCGAATCGGATATTAAACCGCCTCTTATTGAAATATTCATGAACACGTGGTCTCGCATGCTCACAGCAAACAATGGTCCAATCTCGTGAATGAGCCGAAAAGCATGATGGTCTACTACGTTTTCACTACAAACACGTGGGTTAGGGAATTGTACGATGCGATTTTAAATGACGGCTGGAAGCCAATTTACATTTTTTAAAAACCTGTTTTAGAAATATATAGGAAGAATCTATAGTTACTAATTGAGAATTCTCATGCTCACATTAACAAACAAATGCATTTTTTACCGAGGAATATATATATATATATATAGTCACGTGAAATTGTCTTTTCACTGTCAGTAGAGCACGGGGAAATTGTAAACAATCGGTCCTGTACAATAGAGTGGGGAAAACTCTTATTTTTACCATTGTTCATGTGTATGCAAATGTTAGCATGGGATTTGTAGATGATAATGTACATAATGCATTAAGCGTGTAAATGCTTGGGAAATGTACCGCGTCTTTCTGAGAGCGATTTAAACTAGAAGTCTCTGTCGAGACTGAAGCTCTACTGGTTTGTACTTATAGCAAAGGAAGAGGAAAGTACTTAAGCAGTTGGGAATTGAAAATTTACACTAGCAAAAAGGAGAATAATGATCCTTGAATAAGTCTCTTTATGTTCTTAGTGTAGTCTACTTGCATGCCACATTATATTATAATCAGACTAAAACTGTATTTGAAGTAGCATTTTGAGAGTAACAGAAATTGCTATCTTTATTAACCAACGTAATAATGTTCATTGAAGTCAAAAACCAATATAAAGAATTATGTACCTTAGTGTAGTCTACTTGTGTGCCAAGTTACATTGAAATCATACCAAAACTGTAGGAGGAGTAGCATTTTGAAAGAATTTCACAGAAATTTCTATTTTTAGTAATAACGCCAACACCGTTCGTCGAAATCAAAAACCGATAAACAGAATTATGTATCTTAGTGTAGTCTACTTATATGCCAAGTTATATTGAAATTAGATCAAAACTGTAGGAGGAGTAGCATTTTGAAAGAATTTTACAGAAATTTCTATTTTTAGTAACAACGCCAACACCGTTCGTCCAAATCAAAAATAGATACACAGAATTATGTACCTTAGTGTAGTCTACTTGTGTGCCAAGTTTTATTGAAATCAGACCAAATTTGTAGGAGGAGTAGCATTTTGAAAGAATTTCACAGAAATTTCTATTTTTAGTAACAACGCCAACACCGTTTGTCGAAATCAAAAACCGATATATAAAGAATTATGTATCTTAGTGTAGTGTACTTGTGTGCCAAGTTATATTGAAATCAGACCAAATTTGTAGGAGGAGTAGCATTTTGAAAGAATTTCTTAGAAATTTCTATTTTTAGTAACAACGCCAACATCGTTCGTCGAAATCAAAAACCGATACACAGAATTATGTATCTTAGTGTAGTCTACTTGTGTGCCAAGTTATATTGAAATCAGACCAAATTTGTAGGAGGAGTAGCATTTTGAAAGAATTTCACAGAAATTTCTATTTTTAGTAACAACGCCAACACCGTTCGTCGAAATCAAAAATAGATACACAGAATTATGTACCTTAGTGTAGTCTACTTGTGTGCCAAGTTATATTGAAATCAGACCAAATTTGTAGGAGGAGTAGCATTTAGAAAAATTGTTTACAGACAGACAGACAGACAGACAGACGGACGGACAGACGGACGGACGACGGACGCATTACTATCGCATAAGCTCTTCTGGTCTCTGACCAGTAGAGCTAAAAACTAGCCTATTCGAAAAACACATGTAGTATTTATGTACTGAGTAGTAACCCATAAATGCATTAAATACAACTCATTGAGCTGATTGGTCGATTTGTCAGTCTTGTTGGTTCCTCGCTGAACAGACGTCACAAAAAATAGTTTCCTCGACCCGATGATACTCGTGATGCTTTTCCCGCGCTCATGCGCAGATCCAACATAAACGTCAGTCCTTTATAAATATGCATGAGAATATCGTGTTCTTTTCCCGACCAGTACTTTGTTAATACCGAATAAAATTTCGTCGAATTTGCGAGAATGCTTCATTTTTGATAGCTTATCATACTTCAGAAATTTTTATTTGGTTTCAGCCGTGCAAAAATACTGTTTAACACGGCATACATATCTTTAATTCAATATTTCTGATAAAAAATATTTAACCGTAAACAATGTGACCAAGCCGAAAAAAAATATTACAATATATGCGCGGCAACTTCAAAAGTATCGTCTGGAAGCTGGATTCCAAGAAAAAAAAATCATGTAATAATCGGAAACATATAAAACCTTCGAAGCAGTGATATTACTAGATATTTTCTACAGAAAGGTGAGTGTTTTATTTTTTTCAATATATGAGTCAATTGCTAAAAAGAATAGTAGCTCTTAGGCCTAATTAAACTCAAACGAATATTGGAAATCAAGGGCCCTAGATACATGTACGTTCAACAATGTTCAAGATACCTTACATGTAACGCCACAGACCGAAAAAAACAGTAAAAACCTCAATTTTCATATTTAATTTTACTTCAAATTAGATTTAAAAAAACACATTAAATTGGCAAAGTGTATTTACTTGGAACCTGTAGGCCTATAAGTTAAACATCTTTTACATGTAGGTCGGTACATGAATGTTACGCAAAAGATACGAGTTTCCGAATATGATCAGTGTACACGCAATATTCCTACATACGGCATTGTATTTACACCTGTTCAGAAAACGCTAATTTTGATTTGGCAATAACAAAACAACAGTACACATTTAAGTAGTCAAGTACTCGAATATTTACACAAGAGAATAATTTCACAATATCACACCGACCGTCGATTTACCTATTTATAATATTTTTGCATAAATAATTAATAGTTGCTGCTTTCGCAAACAGTTAAAATCACATCAAATTAAAGTGATATGATTTATTTGGATGGCTGTATCTGTTGGTAAATGGATATGAATATATCTTGTTTGCTAATATTAGAAAAAAAAAATGAAATCAGTTCCTAAGATTTTTTTTAATTTTTTTTTTATTTTCGTAAAGGGCAATAACTACGATCTCGGCGTGGTAGCACCGAAAACACAAATAAAGTGACTCAATCGGAAATTTCTTTTTATACTAATTATAATTGAAATCATAATAATTGTAACAATTATAATTTGTTTTGTGTGAGTGCAATCAATAAATATAACATGGTAAAAAAAAAAATACAATGAAACAAAAATAAAAACATTTTTTGTTTTATTTTCATAAAGGGTAATAACTTTGAAAAGCTTGCCTAGGTTTAAAAAAAAAAATAAATACATGCAATATTATATAAACAAAAAATACAAACAGACAACAAAAAGTACAAACTTTTTTTTCAATTTCATAAAGGGCAATAACTAAGAAAAGGGTTCCTATGTTTAAATAAATAGGCTAGAGACAAAAATATATTTGACATTTTTTTTAAGACCAGAAAAACAAGAATCCAAATATATGCATTCCTGATATTAGCTGCAGATCTGTAGCTATCCGAAAAAAATATATATTGATAGACCGGATATCCCGTCTATCAATATTTATTTTTTTTTCGGATAGCTACAGATCTGCAGCTATCCTGATATTTGTTTATCTTTTTTTCAATCACAAGGACTTTATAAATAATAAAATTCACTCAGTATCCATATTTCTTTGAACATATGTGCATGCAATCACAAATTAAATGTATACAATTTTTTTTTCCAAACTACATTGCATGTTTACATTTGAAAGATTTTGAAATAGAAACTAAATTAGGTCAATATTGAATACTCTTTATAATAACATATCATTTACATGTAATCAATTGAATGTATTTTATTCAGAAAAGCATTTTAATTGCAATTGTTTATTTCAATTTAAAAAGTAAATATATACTCTATAAGACGAACTGTAATTAAATTATCAAAATTGTTGTTTCAGATATGCCTGGTTCAGGTCGAAAAAACTATGGCTGTTTCAACTGCCCAAGAAGAGTACGACAGAAGGACAGGCACAGTATATCATCCAAAAACAGATCCATCATTGCCAAACTAACAGGGAGGACACCATCTGATGGTGATTTTCTGTGCAACAAATGTCGATGCATGTGCCATTATCATGCAAAGCAGAAGAAAACCTCCAAGTTAGCCAGGGCACAGATTCAAACCAGGCAAACACCGGAATCTACATCAGAAGTTAAGGCACCTCCATTCAGTCCGCCATCCGTCTTACTTCCTTTTCCCAGCACTTCAAGAGGACACGCTTCGTGCTGCATCTGCAAGCGCCCTGGTCCAAAGTTAGTTGTGGTCCCAGTAGAAGTAAGACATCAGCTCTTCATTTCAAAGGAGATCATCATCCCTTCTGGAGCTCGCTGCTGTCCAAACCACCTACAGCAAAAGATTGAAGAACTCAACCCTGTAACAGAAACCACCATGTTTAACAAAACAGGAATTACCAAACTTATCAAGTTTTTGCGGATGGAAGTTCTGAAAAAAGACAAAACTAGACTTGATTTTGACAGCAGTGAGAGCCTTAATACAAATGAGTATCAAAGTCTGCTGGGAATAACAAAAGCTGCCTTTGAGGACTTACTTACATATGTTGAGGGGAAAATAAAGTTAACTCCTGTCAGAACAGTGAGGACGAGCTTGGCCATTTTCTTAATGAAATTAAAAGGCGGGGAATCTAACAAAATTCTATCTACATTGTTTAACATTTCAAAATCCAGCATACACAGAGCAGTTAAGTCAGTGAGGACAGCACTGATGAATGGAGGATTTGTCCGAGAAAATCTTGGATTTGGACATGTCACCAGAGAAGAGGTTATTCAAGAACACACTCGACCTCTGGCCCAAACTATTCTTGGTGATGCTGTGTCCCAACAGGCAATACTTGTCCTTGATGGAACTTATATTTACATCAACAAAAGTGGAAATTTTAGGTTCCAGAGACAATCTTTCAGTCTCCACAAGGGAAGGCCGCTTGTGAAACCGATGATCATTGTATCAACAACCGGTTATTTTGTTTCAGTGTTAGGCCCCTACATTGCCAGGAACAATGACGCCACTATATTGAACCAAATAATGCACTGCAACATTGAAGATATTAGAAATTGGGTAAAGTAGGAGGATATATTTGTGGTCGATCGTGGGTTTAGGGATTCTCTTGACTACCTAGAAGAGATCGGGATCAAGGCCAAAATGCCATCATTCCTAGCCAAAGGAGACAAACAAATGTCAACAGAAAATGCTAACACCAGTCAATTGGTGACGAAGGTACATGTACTGGATGAATGATCAAATCCTTTACTTAATATATATTTTTAAAATGCGTTCCATGTATCCTAATTGTGCTTAACTTAATAGAATCTCTTATTGTATTTCAAAATAAGTTACTGAGAAAAATATACCTTTAGAGTTAAAGACTACAGTATTTTATATCATTTCACAGATACGGTGGGTTGTGGAGTCAGCCAATGCCAGAATCAAGCAATGGCATTATTTAGGGCACATTCTACCCTCTAGCCAAATACCTTACATAGGAGACTTTGTCAGGATTGTATGTGCCATTAGCAATAAGTAAGTATTTATTTGTATGATCAGTGATGATATATACGGTACTTGAGTACCGGTATACATGGAATAGTTCACAGTATATAACAAGAAGTCTGTTAGCCAGTGCTCATTAATTAAGTTAATGCTTACTAGTAATATCCCCACTTTAATGTGAATTTGAAATGGACAGATGCACAGATAAATAGAAAGTTGATATTGAATTGTACAAAAAAAAATCTACCATAAAGGAGGCTCAAATAAAGAGATTTTGAAAATAAATTAAATAAGTATTTTTGCTGATTTAAATATAGTTTCTTAATGCATTCTCAGTGTATTAAATATATAAAGTTACTTTCAGATACCTTAAACCTCTGGCTTCTGGTGACACTGAGGAGGATCAGGCTCTTGGTGCAAAGATGGTTTTTCTATCCAAGCAGGTGAATACCCTTCAACAACATGTAGAGGACAATCATCTTGACCGACGCTCTGTCTGTTGGAGTGAGATCAATGATCTGCCTGACTTCCCCCACCTGGACGAGGATCAACTCAGATCCCTCACTTGTGGAATATACCAGCTTCGTCTATCCCCATGCTATGCGAAGGAGCATCTTGACGGCGACTGCAGTATCCAAGTACACAGAGAGGAGCCTGGCCTTTTACGTGTCAAACTACAAAGTAGACATGTATCAGCAAGAAGCTACTTGTTGTGGATTCAGTTTGATGCCGGTAACATCAAGGCGTGGTACTGTAAGTGCAGGGCTGGGGCTCGTGTTGTGGGTATGTGCTCACATGTTGCTGCAATCCTATGGTACTTAGGATATGCTCGCCATCACAAGGATGAGAGACTGGGGGGAGTTTGTCGAGGATGCCACATTGGTGGATATCTCTGATAGTTCTAGTGACAGTGATGAACCAGAGGAGTAAAAGTGTGGTGGACATGGTTGTAACACCTGTAAATGTTATTATTGTAACAGTACAGTTGAGTGATACACAGTTGAAGGGAGGCCAGGGCATATTGCTTTGCTGCTTTGGAAGGGAAGGGGGGATAATTGTCTTACAAACATCTCTTTTTTATTTATAGATCAAGCCAGTACATGTAAATAAATATATCTTTTCTCCTTTTTATTTGCTAAAACTTATAGATTCATGAGAAGGTTGGAAAACAAGCAGCATGTTGAACTTTTGAGTATATGTCATGACTAGGATAAATAATTTGCATTACAGAAAATATGCATTGTAGCATATGTAGTGATATTAATATTGTACATAAGTTTTTCAACTGTGACAGCTAGTGTGTTCCAATTTTGCACACATTTGATAATTAGGTATAGAACAATAGGTGTGAAATGTGTTTTGATATTAACAATTATAGTCTGATTTCTGGTTAGGAATTACCCGGGTTTACCTGTATTTACCTATCATGAAGAGGAACAATAAATGTTAATTTCAAATTAATGTTACGGTATATGAATATTTATCGCAAAGAGTGAATTCATTTAATGTATTTTATATTAATTATCATATTTAAAAAAATAAATGCCATTTCTTAAAAAAAAAATTAAGCTGATAATTCAGAAATTGACATTGATTACTTTTTATGGTTAAATATTAGTATGTATTTCTATCTTATTATAAAAGTAAAGATTCATAGATTGAAATAATTGAAAACTTGTAACTATAATTCAAATAATATTAATTTTAGTTATTTCAATTTTTAATTAAATATCTCCTATAATTTCACCTTTACCCTATCTAACAACTTTGGTCTGTTGGTATAGACAATACCAATTAATTATTATCTCATCTGGTCAAATGCCCGCATTGCATACATTTATTATATGCCTGATATTCAAATGTGTTCAAAATGGGAACAAATTGAGTAAACAGGTCAACAGCACATTGCCAAAAATTTATGCTTGATTTTAATTTCAAATAGACATTATTTAATCAAAAGCAAGGGTAAATATGATTTTGTATGAACAAACAATATATCTTCATTAAATTGTAATATACTGAGTACAAATCCTGCATTTAATTTGTTTTCTGTTGTTTTTTAACAAACGTGATACACCTGTGCAGTCATCAGCTGATTATCGTCAAATCACTTATCAGTATACGATTGTACAATGAGATCTAGAACTGGAACATCTATAACAATTCAAATGAATAAAATACTTACACTTTTGGTACTGGTAATGATAGTTGCTGCAAATACCAGGGCCATTTTACGTGTCACGGTCAATTGGTTGTACAACAAGTTTAACTCCGAGTAAATCTGTTTATTTATAAGCGGTGTAATGTTAGTCTGTACCATCGGTGTCGATTTATTTCGCTGCTGAGGTCAAAAATCCACACTTTCACATCCAATGTTTAGAATTATATCTTAAATGAATTTTGCTTTAAAATATTTTTTTCAATATTTTGAGTGAATATATTTACATTATTAACGACATAAGAAACTATGATTAACAACTCTTAACTATAGTTTACGATTGTAAACTATAGTTTACAAACGTGAATCTATGTTTATCAACAAAATCTATTGTTAACGTTTTATATCAGACAGATAAAATAAAAATGATTAGCATTCGTAAACTATAGTTAACGACCGTTAAATATAATAACGAACACTGATCATAGCGCACATCGTTAACTATGTTTACGGTTTGTAAAAGTAATTTTTAGAGATAAACCTAGTTTATCAATTGTGAAACTAGGTTTATCTCATTTTTGTGAATTTGGCGTGCCATAGAAAACCATTTCAAGAAAGCACAAATCCAAGGAAATATATTTATGGCAAAATTAGAGAATAATGCAGCTAGGCCACTTGTCATGGTTCGTGGGTCGAGCTCTTTACCACATGATTTGTAGACTCAGGTAATATTGTGAATACAAAAAAATCAATAAACCACGTGGTTGTAGATCCGATTGACATTCCGTCGAAGGACGTCCAACTTAGACCGTTACATGTACATGTACATTTTCAATTAATCAACATAGCATTATTTCTCATTTTTTTGTCAAGTGTTTTACTAGGGTGATATGGAATATGAAATTGGACAAAATGTAGTCCTTGGATTTAGGGGGCACGTTTGGAGGCTCAACGAGTTTCAAAGAATTTGCTCCTATCTCCGAACAAGCTTCAAACAGCTCAGTATTAGAAGAATTACACGCTTAGTTTGGACTTTCAGTAGGGCGTGGCATTCTCGACGTTACCTAATTAGCTTCTGAAATTTACACAGCTTCCCTTCACATATGATAGAAATGCGTCATCAGTTGACATTCGGCCGCATTTCTATCATATGTATATTTCAACAGTGAAGGGAAGCTGTGTAAATTTCAGAAGCTAATTAGGTAACGTCGAGAATGCCATCCCTCACTGAAAGTCCAAACTAAGCGTGTAATTCTTCTACGTTACGCTATATATACGAGGGTCATTCAAAAAGTTCGTAGACGTTCGTCCTAACTTTTTTATCTAACGTCATATTATATCCAAATTTGGTACAAATATGTTAACAACAGATTTAAATAATTTGAGTAAAACAATTGGAATGTATCCTCATATTTATTAAAATAACCAAGGATTTACAACAGCAAAAATGGGGCCACGGAGCACCGTCAAAATTGAGTAATTTTCTAATTTTCAATTTATGGTATTTACAGCTATACATGTACCTCTAATAAATGGAGCTGAAACGAAATAAAATTTAAATGTTTAAATAAAGTATTGCTGTATTAATTAAAATGAAATCAGGTTATGTAATATCTCGTTCCATTTAAAAGATATCAGCTTCTAAATACATTTTATGTATATATATATGTAAAAATTATGTTTAAAAAAGGAAAAAAAAACATGACGTATGAGGACGTCACGGAGCAGCAAGTAGCAATAAAATTAGACTTTACATTCGGGAAACTTTTTCTACAAGCTTAAAAAATCGTTATAAATCAGGATCTGTATGAAAAAAAATCTGTGTATTTGTATTAAGTTGAAAATACAATTTTTAGTGGTAGCGAGTTTGAATCGGACGATGGATGGTCTGCAAAGAAACAGGTTAAAATTTAAAATATTGTCAAAAGAGTCATTGAACGTGATGTGTGCTTCAATGTTGCAGAAATAATAAAGTTGCATGGTTAATCAAAGAATTTGAAAACAATAACATTCTAATTCAAGCTATATTTGTACAACTGTTATCAAACCAGGTTAACAGTATTGTGGATATGTGTTTTGAATGGAGAAGACGCAACAAACCGTGTTTGAAATAACGGCGTTCAGATTTTAGAACGCAGTTCGCTATTCACAATTCAAAAGTGAATTGCGTTCTAGAACGCAGTTCGCAATTCAAAATTTAAACATAAGCTGTTTGGTCTGAAATTTTGTGGGTGGGGTACTAAGGGTCAGTTATAACTTCTGTGAAAAAATGGTGATGGTACCATCTCTAGTTTCCGAGATATGGCCCTCCAGTTTTTAGCCCTACTATATAATACTATACGAATAAACATCGGGTTGGGAAAAATTGAAGTCCCCTACCCCGGGGTCTGAAATTTTGTGGGTGGAGTACTAGGGGTCAGTTACCACTTCTGTGAAAAAATTGTGATGGTACGATCTTTAGTTTTTGAGATATGGCCCTCCAGTTTTTAGCCCTATTATATAATAGTAGTATTATATGGTGCCCAATGACACCTCGTCCGGTGGTTAAATGTGGTAAATGTGGTTGTGGTTAATGTGGTTGTGGTTAATGTGTGGTTGTGGTTAATGTGTGGTTGTGGTTAATGTGTGGTTGTGGTTAATGTGGTTGTGGTTAAAATGTGGTTGTGATTAATGTGGTTGTGGTTACGCGGTTAAATGTGGTTATTATTAAATGGTGTTGTGGTTAAAGTGGTTGTAATTAAATGGTTTAATTTTAATTTAGCGGTTTAGTGTGGTTATTATTAAATGGTTGTTGTGGTTAAAGTGGTTGTAATTAAATGGTTTAATATTAATGTAGTAGGATGGAATGAAAACGATGTAATTGTGGTGGTCGTAAAATTCTTTTCCTCAAGTTTATATAGAAACGGCAAATCCGTGTACCTCATATAATTATCATAGTTTATGTGTTAAAGCGATCGATAATAAATATTAACACTCATGTAGTGGTAAAGTTTATTACAACCACAGTCATTCTTACATTCTTTAGAGATATATATAAAAAATTATTTAGTGTTTGATTATTATCACAGAAAACTATGGATTTTATGCCAAAGAAAAAAAATCTTTCAAGAATAATAAAGAATTTTAACAAAACAAATATTTAGAATGATGTTATACGAGTAATTTTTTTTATGCCAAAGAAAAAATATCTTTAGAACCTAATAAAGAATATTTATATAACAAAATAAATTAAATATTTAGAATGATGTTATACTAGTAATTTTTTTTTATGCCAAAGAAAAAAATCTTTAGAACCTAATAAAAAAACAATTATAACAAAAGAAATATTTAGAATGATGTTATACAAGTAATTTTTTTTATATCAAAGTAAAAAATCTTTAGAATCTAATAATGAATATTTTTATAACAAATCAAATATTTAGAATGATGTTATACTAGCAATTTTTTTTTTCATGCCAAAGAAAAAATCTTTAGAAACCAATAAAGAAAATTTTAAAGAAAATAGATATTAAGAATGATGTTAAACCAGTAAATTTTTCATGCCAATGAAAAAAATCTTTAGAACCTAATAAATAAAATTTTTTAAGAAAACAAATATTTAGAATGGTGTTACACCAGTAATTTTTTTTACTCATGCCAAAGAAAAAAAAATCTTTAGAACCTAATAAAGAAAATTTTTAAGAAAATAAATATTTAGAATGGTGTTATATCGGTCATTTTTTTTATCATGCCAAAGAAACAAATTTTAGAACCTAATAAAGGAAATCTTTTAACAAAACAAATATTTAGAATGATGTTATACCGGTAATTACGGAAGCCCTGGAGGGACATTGACTTACTACTTATGACTTATTTGTTATAACTTATTTGTTATTTGTTATAACTTTTTTGTTTTGACTTATTTGTTTTGAGATTTGTTTGGTTAGTTCTAACTAAGTTTAGGTAAGCTACTGAGAAGGATTAATTGTATGTAGTTTTGTAGTTAAACGTACAGTGCTGATGTAATTACTGAATTTTTATCTGTTAATTACCGACGCCCTGGAGGGATATTGACTTATTTCTTTTGTGTTTTGACTTATTTCTTATGTGTTTTGACTTAGTTCTTATGTGTTTTGACTTAGTTCTTATGACTTAACTTTAAATTCTTGTTATTTTAGATTTGTTTTGACAAGTTTACTTCACAAAAAGTGGCATGAAAGATGTAGGCAACGTATATTTTCAGAAAAAAAGTCCTTGAATTTATTACTAACGACAAAGTAAAATAGTAGTCATGTTCTTGTCTTCAATCATTACGCAAAATGGAAGTTACATATAAGAATTAAGTAATAACGTTTAGGAAATAAGAATTAGCTTATAACAACAAAAATAATATTTACTCTAGAAATCAGAACTGTGCTGGACGTTAAACTACAATTCGTCAATCAAAAACCACAGTTAAAATAGGACGTAACATTATTTTTTCAACATAAAAGTAATCCAAAAAACAGATTTCAATAGCCTTCTTACACTTAGTTATCTCTAGCTACGAAACATTCACAACAAATAAGTCAAAACATAAAAGTTATAACAAATAAGTCATAAGAAGTAAGTCAATGTCCCTCCAGGGCTTCCGTAGGTAATTTTTTTTCATGCGAAAGAAAAAAATATTTAGAACCTAATAAACAATTTTTTTTACATATCAAATATTTAGAATGATGTTATACCTGTAATTTTTTTATGCCAAAGAAATAAATCTTTGGAACCTAATAAAGATAATTTTTAACAAAACAAATATTTAGAATGATGTTACACCAGTAATTTTTTTCATGCCAAAGAAAAAAAAACCTTTAGAGCCTATTAAAGAATTCTTTTAAGAAATGAAATATCAAGAATGATGTTATACCTACGGAAGCCCTGGATGGACATTGAGTTACTTGTTATGACTTATTTGTTATAACTTTTTTTGTTTTGACTTATTTGTTTTGACTTATTCGTTTTGAGATTTTTTGTTACTTCTAACGTAGTGTAGGTAAGCTATTTAGAACGATTAATTTGTAGTTTTGTAGTAAAAAACTGATGTGATTACTAAATTTTCATCTGTTAATTACGGACGCCCTTGAGAGATATTGACTTATTCCTTATGTGTTTTGACTTATTCCTTATGTATTTTGACTTACTCCTTATGTGTTTTGACTTATTTCTTATGTGTTTTGACTTATTACTTATGTGTTTTGACTTATTTTTTATGAATTAACTTTGAATGCTTGTTATTTTGAATTTCTTATGACAAGTTTTGATTACAAAAAGTGGTTTGTAAGATGAAGACAACGTATAGTTTCAGAAAAAAAAAGTCCTTGAATTTATTATAACGACAAAATGAAATAAACAGTAGTGATTGTAATTTTTTCAATCATCATGCAAACTGGAAGTTACATATAAGAATTACGTAATAACTTTTTGAAAATAAGAATTAATTTATAACAACAAAAAGAATATTTACTTTAGAAATCACAACTTTACTTGACGTTAAACTACAATTTGCTAATCAAAAACCATAGTTAAAACAGGACTAAATATCATGTTTATCATAAAAGTAAGCCAATTCAAGAGACTGGTTTTCAATAGCTGTCTTGCACTTAGTTATAAGTAGCTACGAAACATTCGACAAATAAGTCAAAACAAAAAAAGGTTTTAACAAATAAGTCCTAACAAGTAAGTCAATGTCCCTCCAGGGCCTCCGTATATACCAAAATTTTTTTTTACTCATGCCAAAGAAAAAATCTTTAAAACCTAATAAAGAAAATTTTTAACAAAACAAATATTTAGAATGATGTTATATCAGTAAATAATATATTTTTATGAATATAATACCTGTGTTCATTGGTCAATATTTTACATATGTGGAATCTCAATTTGTACGTTCGAGGAATGATCCAAAAGTAATGTCACAACCTCGCTAAAAATATTACTAGTCGACGTAAATTAGCGAAATTATACATGATCAAAATTATATATATTACAAATCAGTCCTGAAAAATTCAAATTAAAATGATGTATACTTTTCAAATTATCGAATTATATACAAAGTGCAATTATGGTACTCGCTGCACAAATATAACGTCATAATTATCATGATGGATACGTGTCGTCATACACTTCCCTTCGTTTAATTAAAATTATTTCAGATTCACCAATACATTCACATATATTTCTCTTTTGAAAAGAATTTTTCGCGCCCATTGTAAACTCAGTCTATGCATAATCTGTCAGAATTCTTTGAACAGTGCCATAGGTAAAACTTAAAGTTTCACATATCGTTCTAACCGTCTAATTGTCTCTTTTTCTAATTTAAACAATATTTTATTCATAGATGTTAACGTGAATAGGACTGGGCAGCAGGTGCAGCCTATTTTAGCCCTCTCCCTACAATTAGGTCAAGGTACAAAACAAATAGTGATAATAAAAGAATGTACAAAAGAAGAGAAAAGAAAAAAAAAAAAAACAAAAAAAGTAACACAGAAAAAAAAACTGAAAAAGTCATATATAAAAAAATTGTACAAAAGAGAAAAATTGAATGAACTAAATGACAAAAAGGGCAAATTACAAGGAGAACACAAAATACAAAGTAGTACTGGTCTGTGAGTATTTTTAACAATTAAAAAATTACACCTATATGCGTATAAATGTATTTCACAGTGTTTATATAAAACGTTTTGTTGCTGCTATAAATGTATGTACACCTTCAAATATTTGTATATTAATGTAAAGTCTATCGTTAGAACTACCATTTAAAAATAAATCACATTCAGGAATATTCTCACAGTTTATAATATCATGTGTTGATTGAAAAAGTACATCTCTTGGAACTGTACATTTTGGACAAACAATAAAGTAATGATAGACATCTTCAATACAATCAGTACAATGTTCACACATTGGATTTTCTGCTAAATGTTTATTATATAAATCTGCTTTCAGATTACTAGCATTATCCCTTATCTGGTTATGTTTTATGTTATATTTTCTTATTCCAAAATTAAAAAGTTCAATACTTTTCCTACAGAAATAAGATTTTAAAAGACTTTTGAATGAAAATATTCCTGGGGCATTTTAATATAATCTGGCAAGGTACTCCATTGTTTGACTGTAGAGAGAAGAAAACTTTCCATTTAATATGTTATTCTAATGTTAGGAATTTTAAATTGAGCATCATTATAGTTCTGAGATTATACAAATGACTTGATGGGCGATAAGGTTCAATTAGATCATACAGATACTGAGGAGAATAACCATTAATAATTTTATAAAACATTATTAACTTATGAATTTTTCTCCTTGTTTTTAGGAGATCCTATCCAAGTTCATCGTACAATTTTGTACGCGAAGAGTTACACCTCAATCCAGTGATAATTCTGCCTGCTTCAACTTGTATATCTTCTAAGAGTTTAGAATTTTTTTCAGAACAATTATCCCAAACTACATCAGAATACTCTAACATAGGTCGAACAAAAGCAAAATATACTTTAATGAGTGTTTTACGTGAAACCTGGTGCATTCTACGAATGTTTTATCTTTTTGAAGCTTTTTCGTGTATTATCTGCATATGTGATGTCCACATAGCATATCTTTGGAAATGTAAACCTAAATGGGTATGAGAATCATTTTTAATAATAGTCTCTTTTTCTTGACATCTTCAGGCACCATTTCAAAAACGTTTCCACCCGAACTCCCTTTTTCGGTCTTTCTTCCTTTGCTGATCATTCAGTGACCCATGACCCGCTAAAAATCACTCAAACCATCCCCAATGACACCTCGTCCTGTGGTTAAATGTGGTGAATGTGGATGTGGTTACTAAATGTGGTTGTGGTTAGGTGTGGTTAAAATGTGGCTGTGGTTACGTGGTTAAATGTGTTTATGGTTAAATGGTGTTGTGGTTAAAGTGGTTGTAATTAAATGGTTAATTATTAATGTAGTAGGATGGATTGAAAATGGTGTAATTGTGGTTGTCGTAAAATTCTTTTCCACACGCTTACATAGAAACGGAAAATCCGTGTACCTCATATACTTATCATAGTTTATGTGTTAAAGCGATACTAAATATTAACACTCATGTAGTGGTTAAGTTTATTACAACCACAGTTATTTTTAAATTCTTTAGAAATATATCAAAAAAAATTAATTAGTGTTAATAATTAGAGCAGAATACTATGAATTTCATGCCAAAGAAAACAAATCTTTAGAACCTGATAATTTTTTTTTAACAAAACAAATATTTAGAATGATGTTATACCAGTAATTTTGTTCATGCCTAGAAATATTTAGAACCTAATAAAAAAAATGTTTTAACAAAACAAATATTTAGAATGATGTTATACCAGTATTTTTTTTCATGCAAAGAGAAAAAAAAATATTTAGAACCTAATAAAGAAAATTTTTAACAAAGCAAATATTCAGAATGATGTTATACAAGTAATTTCTTTCATGTCAAGAGAAAAAAAATCTTAAGAACCTAATAAAGAATTTTTTTACCAAAACAAATATTTAGAATGATGTTATACCAGTAATTTTTTTCATGCCAAAGAAAAATATTATTTAGAACCTAATATAAGAAAATTTTTAAATTTTTAACAAAATAAATATTTAGAATAATTTTATACCAGTAATTTTTTATGCCAAAGACAATTAATATTTTTTTAATATATTGATTTAATAACTTACGTGTATTCTTAATCAGTTTAATAAATGCATTCATAAAAATGTGTTGCAAATTAGAAACGTGCATCTGTAGGCAAGGTGGTTTGGGGGTATTGACCTGTGTGCTTTTGCTTTTTTTTTTATAGACAATTGCAATGAATTTAAAAAAAATATTCATTTGTACTAGCAGATTCAAATGTATAGCCGGAAGGGGTTTATTGACAATAATGATGCCATACTGTTCCATGCAAATCTCCAGCATTGCAGACTAGCAAAATCATTCTCTCTCTCTCTCTCTCTCTCTCTCTCTCTCTCTCTCTCTCTCTCCATCCTTTAATAAAACGGATTGTTTCTGCATGTCCACAGTAAAATTTTGTTTTGTTAAAAATTTTATTTATAAAGAAAATTTTAACAAAACAATTATTTAGAATGGTATTATACCAGTAATTTTTTTCATACCAAAGAAAAAAAAATCTTTAGAATCTAATGAAGAGAATTTTTAACATATCAGAATGATGTTATACCTGTAATTTTTTTTTATGCAAAAGAAAAAATCTTTAGAACCTAATAAAGAAAATTTTTAACAAAACAAATATTTAGAATGCCCAGTAAATAACATATTTTTATAAATATAATATCTGTGTTCATCGGCCATTGAGAAATTCAGATCATTTTCTTCTTCAATATTCAGCTGTCTGATAATAAGAACATTCCTTTGTTTATAAAATTGAAATTATTTAGCAATAAAAAGTTTTCAATCACAGGTACATATTAATTTTTGATTAGATTAGATTTCTTGCTATTATTTTTTTTCATCCCTGTCAAAGAATAATTTTTAACATCCGAATAAAAAAAATCTTTTAGCAAAACAAAGAATGGGTGCACTTAAGCTATGAGAGTTGGATCCCGATGTTTTGCGCAAAATAAAATTCCAAAATTCATTAAATATATGTTTTATAGGTATTAAACAATGTCTTAAGATCAGGCTTTGGTATATTATATTACATGAAAGTATTAAATAATGCCGAACGACACTAGCTTTTGAGACGGGGGTCTAACAGTTTTGTTTCATTTCTATTGTTATTCATATGCATACCAGTTTTCAACGACTTTGTTTACATCGAGCCGAAACTTGGCCATTTTTCTTATTTGCATAGAATATGTATTTTAACTTAAACTTATACATATCCAAAGGACAATGTTGGCCAAGTTGCGGCTCATATCTAATTTTCAAAAAAATGTCCCCAAATTAGGGTCGAGATAGCTACTAAATTAACCGGTCACTGAGCAACAACGATTGATATTATAATCACCTTTCTCACGTGGCCTTCTGCTGTTCGATACGCTAAAGCTTTCATTGAAAATTTCATTGTGATTAAGTCTCTGTTGTGACATTATCTATCGTACTTTCAACTTCAAACTATGGGAGATTTTTTTTGCAAATTTTAATAGGGTTTTATAATATTTATCTTAATGCTTTTCATTAGGGGTGTTTTGAAAGAATTCTGATATTGACAGTGTCATTAGTAAGTACATGTTTAGGCTTATGTCGCCTCTGTATCATGGTCTGCACAGCGAGACATTTACCACATCCCTTAACATTAGAATCATTTAATAATTGTGCACCATGAAATCAACACGATCTCTCTCTTCTCCATTTCAATTCGAAAAGTAATCTCTCTCTTCTCCATTTCAATTCGCAATGCGAAAAAATCATATGAATTGTGCTAACGTTTACATTCCACAACCATGCGGTTTAAATGTCTCCGCCTATTTGCGGATACCTTAGATTCGAAAGTGGTCCCGTTCAATTTCCGGAATTTAAGGTTTTTACATGTTCTTCTCAATTACATTTTCTGTAATTATAGAAATATGTATGACAAAAAATTCTAGAAATAAATATCAAAAGCATATGCTTGCACATTAATCATAGATTAATTTAGCGATATATTGTAATGTTAAGCTTAAAATGGGTAGCCGAAAAGGTTCCAAATGACGTACTTAAGTGCACTCATTCTTTCTAAAATCTTCCATTTCTCAAAAATTTAGAATGGTGTTGTAACAGGAAATTTTTATAAAAGTAATATCTGTGTTAATGAGTCAATTTTTTATGTAGAATTTCAACATTTTGCAATAGTTTTATCTCTGTTGTAATTTTATTTTTAAAAATGTAAAAAATAATGTCAGATTTTAAACATCTGTTTCTAATGCTCCTTCTTTGTAGTTTATTGTTAGTTTTTGTTTTTTTATTAATCACTGTTGTTGGACACTCTGACAACATTGCTGTATTTAATTTACCTCCGACTGATGCTAGCGTGGAATCAACTGAATGGATTGAATATCGTCCTTCTGGACAACTACTACCTAACTCCCCGAATGAATTTATCATATTTGGTTCGTCAACTTCTTATATTGACCTTCGAGCTAGTTTATTATATTTTAAATTGAAAATAACGAATGGGAAATGATTTATATTTTCTAACGATGATGTTGGTTTAATAAATATACCTTTAAGAACATTAAGGTCACAAGTGGATTTTACTCTCCAAATTCTAACCAGTTCCGTTTCTACAAGCTATGCTAACAAAAGTATCTTAGATGTTACATTAAAAAAAGATTTAAACAATTAATAAAATGCTTCAGAAAGCGAGGGTTATTCCAAAGATATTGCAGACGGAAATGATGATGTTGATGCCTTTCAAGCAAGAAACAACAGGTTGTATTATAGATATCAGTTGACAAAAGATGAACAAATTGTTGAATTCATGGGAGAATTACGTTAAGATTTAATGGATGATGATCAAAAGCGACTTTAAATCAACGACATTCAATTAGGATTAAAGTTGCGGCCATATGAAAAAGAATTCTGTTTATTATCAACAGTTAAAAACGCAGATTATAAGGTTCATATTGTGGATGCCAAATTGAAATTAAGACACGTCAAATTACTCTGGGTGCATTCATAAGACACCAAGAACCAATTTCAAAAAAGCGAAGCACTGTTACAACGCAAAATGTAATAACAACGCGAAATGTAATAACAACGCGAAATGTAATAAACCTGGATTATTACATTTTGCGTCGAAATCAACGCAGAATGTAATAACGCAAAATGTAACACCACACTATTGAGGATTATTACATTTCGCGTTATTACATTTTGCGTCGATATCAACGCAAAATGTAATAACGCAAAATGTAATACTACGATTTTTGGATTATTACATTTTGCGTTGTTACATTTTGCGTCGAGATTAAGCAAAAGGCAAGAACGCAAAATGTAATAACATACTTTTTGGTCAGCCAGATTTAGTACAATTTTCAATAGAGAAGTGGCTGATGAAAAGAAAATAAAACAAAAGGAAAAAAGAAATATATGCAATTTCTTACAATGAATGAATTTTATCATATATTGATTTATTTTGAGGTGATTTTACTTGTTGGAAGGGGAGGGGGGTATTTATCAGAGTGCTGTTGCTTTTTTATTGCCAAATGCAATGGATCTTTTTTAATAAACCTATTAATTTGTACTGGCAGATGTAAATATTCAGCGGGAAGGGGTTTATTGACAGTAATATTACGATACTGTTTCATGCAAATCAACAGCGTTGCAGACAAGCAAAAACAAAATTCTCTCTCTCTCTCTCTCTCTCTCTCTCTCTTGCCATCTAATAACGGATAGTTTCTGCATGTTCATAGTAATAGATATATAAACATACGAAGTAAACACCCCTCCCTATCCCTGCTCCTCCTCGCTTGACACACACATACACTTTTTATTTGTTAACCAATGTACACATGCCGAACATGCATATCAACAGCTTATAATGGACCAATATTTGGTAATTAAATATGTATTCATGGTTATAAATTTAGATGATAAAGAATATGCCAATTAAAATTAAATTAATGCTTTATAATTAAGTACAGTGTACTCAATATAACGAAAGTCAGAGTCAGAAAAACGATACATTTAGAGGTATTTATGTCCGTAAAAGCCCTAACATTGGTCTTAATGTTTTTCTTCTAAATATTTTGTACAACGTGTTTTCCATGTTGGTTACATGTGTATACTTGAATCAATTTTATGATCTATTTTGTTTAACGCAATCAAAAAATTTATTATATATGGTTTTATTACATTTTGTTTTATTACATTTTGCGTTGTCTTCAGTACAAAAATAAAATAACGCAAAATGTAACAACAAAAAAGCACGTTATTACATTTTGCGTTGATCTCGACACAAAATGTAATAACGCAAAATGTCATATTCTAAAAATCTTGTTGTTATATTTTGCGTTATTACAGTTTGCGTTTATCTCGACGCAAAATGTAATAACGCAAAATGTAATAATCCAGATTTATTACATTTCGCGTTGTTATTACATTTCGCGTTGTAACAAAGCACTTTATCCGTTTTATCGACCAGATTTAAAACTTTCAGTATACCAGTTGGGCAATATTCATTTAGTGCGGATGATTTTTATTTAGGAGCAGTGCCGTCACATCTCATTGTTACTCTACAAACATCTGAAAGGTTTGATGGTAGTTATTAAAAAAATCCTTTTAATTTTCAATCATTTGATTGTGGTTTTTCTTTAATGGTCAGTCAATTCCTCATCACCACTTACTCCAAATTTTTCTTAAAAAAAAATATCTCGAGTCATACTATTGTTTCTGTAGCAACTCAGCATTTGCAAACGTTTCGGAAGAAGATTATCCAAAAGGACATTGTATTTACGTATTTAACTTAGAGTCAAGTGACAAAAAGGATATGTTCCATTTTTTAAGGAAAGGACATACAAGAGTAAAACAAATTTAATACACATTTGAGTGTAACTGTCACTGTATTGCTGTATGCTAAATTTCCTTCATGTTTATCAAGAGATGTAGCACGAAATGTAAATATTAGATACTGATTTTAAAAAAAAAATTGATTTACTGAAACGATCTATAATTCGGTTTTGCTTCAAATGGGGAAATCGCCCGTAGGAACAGATACGATGGTAATCAGACACACAGAGGATAAAATGTAAATAAGAGACTTGGTTATAGATGGTTTCAGTGATTTTTAGCTAGTCATGGGTAACTGAATGATCAGCAGAGGAAGAAAGACCGAAAAAGAAGGGTCGGGTGAAAACTTTCTGAAATGGTGCCTGAAGTTGTCCAGAAAAAGAGACTATTATTCAAAATGATTCTCATACCCATTTAGGTTTTATTCCCAAAGAGATGCTATGTGGACATCACATATACAAATAATACATGAAAAAGCTTCAAAAAGATAAAACATTTGTAGAATGCACCAGGTTTCACGTAAAACAATCATTAAAATATATTTTGCTTTTGTTCGACTTGTGTTAAAGTATCCTGATGTACTACTAGTTTGGGATAATTGTTCTGAAAAAGATTCTAAACTCTTAGAAGATATACAAGTTAAAGCAGGCAGAATTATCACTGGATTGAGTTGTAACTCTTCGCGTACAAAATTGTACGATGAACTTGGATGGGATCTCCTAAAAACAAGGAGAAAAATTCATAAGTTAATAATGTTTTATAGAACCTTATCGCCCATCAAGTCATTCGTATAATCTCAGAACTATAATGATGCTCAATTTAAAATTCATAACATTAGAACAACATATTAAATGGAAAGTTTTCTTCTCTCTACAGTCAAACGATGGAATACCTTGCCAGATTATATTAAAAATGCCCCAGGAATATTTTCATTCAAAAGTCTTTTAAAATCTTATTTCTGTAGGAAAAGTATTGAACTTTTTAATTTTGGAATAAGAAAATATAACATAAAACATAACCAGATAAGGAATAATGCTAGTAATCTGAAAGCAGATTTATATAATCAACATTTAGCAGAAAATCCAATGTGTGAACATTGTACTGATTGTATTGAAGATGCCTATCATTACTTTATTGTTTGTCCAAAATATACAATTCCAAGAGATGTACTTTTTCAATCAACACATGATATTATAAACTGTGACGATATTCCTGAATGTGATTTATTCTTAAATGGTAGTTCTAACGATAGACTTGACATTAATATACAACTTTTTGAAGGTGTACATACATTTATAGCAGCAACAAAACGTTTTATATAAACACTGTGAAATACATGTATACTCATATAGGTGTAATTTTTTAATTGTTAGAAATACTCACAAACAAGTACTACTTTGTTTTTTGTGTTCCCCTTGTAATTTGCCCTTTTTGTCATTTTGTTCATTCTATTTTTCTCTTTTGTATAATTTTTCTTTATGTGACTTTTTCAGTATTTTTTTTCTATGTTACTTTGTTCATTTTTGTTTTTTCTTTCTTTTTACTTCTTTTGTACATTCTTTTATTATCACTATTTGTTTTGTACCTTGACCTTAATGTAGGGAAAGGGTTAAAATAGGCTGCGCCTGCTGCCCAATCCTATTCACGTTAACATCTGTGAATAAGATATTGTTTAGATTAGAAAAAGAGACGATTAGACGCTTAGAACGATATGTGACACTTTAAGTTTTTCTTATGGCACTGTTCAAAGAATTCTGTTCAAAGAATTCTGATTTTTGGGCACAAAAAATCTTTTCAAAAGAGAAATATATGTGAATGTGTTGGTGAATCTGAAATAATTTTAATAATACGAAGGGAAGTGTATGACGACACGTATCCACCATGATAATTATGACGTTATTTTTGTGCAGCGTGTACCATAATTGCACTTTGTATATAATTTGATAATTTGAAAAGAATACATCATTTTAATTTGATTTTTTCAAGACGGATTTGTAATATATATAGCTTCGATCATGTATAATTTCGTTAATTTACGTCGACTAGTAGTATTTTTATCGAGGTTGTGCCATTCCTTTTGGATCATCCCTCGAACGTACAAATTGAGATTCCACATATATAAAATATTGACCAATGAACACAGGTAATATATCTATTAAAATATATTATTTACTGATATTACATCATTCTAAATATTTGTTTTGTTAAAATTTTATTTATTAGGTTTTAAAGATATTTTTTTGGCATGAGTAAAACAATTACTGGTATAACATCATTCTTAATATTTATTTTATTAAAAATTTTCTTTATTAGGCTCTAACGGTTTTTTTTTCTTTGGCATGAAAAAAAAATTACAGATATAACATCATTCTAAATATTTGTTTTGTTAATTTGTTTTTCTTTATTAGGTTCTAAAATTTTTCTTTGGTATAAAAAAAAAAATTACTGGTATAACATCATTCTAAATATTTGTTTTGTTAAAAAAATTTCTTCATGAGGTTCTAAAGATTTTTTTTCTGGAATGAAAAAAATTACTAGTATAACATAATTCTAAATATCTATTTTCTTTAAAATCTTCTTAAGATTTTTTTCTTTGGCATGAGTAAAAAATTACTAGCCTAAGTATAACGCCATTCTGAATATTTATTTTCTTAAAATTTTTCTTTATTTGGTTCTTTGGCATGAAAAAAAAACCTTACTGGTATAATGAAGGATATGAAGATAATATCATTCTAAATATCTATTTTCTTAAAAATTTTCTTTATTTGGTTCTAAAGATGTTTTTCTTTGGCATGAAAAAAATTCTTTATTAGGCTCTTACGGTTTTTTTTCTCTGGCATGAAAAAAAAATTACTGATATAACATCATTCTAAATATTTGTTTTGTTAATTTGTTTTTCTTTTTTAGGTTCTAAAGATTTTTTCTTTTGCATAAAAAAATTACAGGTATAACATCATTCTAAATATTTGATATGTTAACAATTTTCTTTATTAGGTTCTAAATTTTTTTTTTCTTCGGTATGAAAAAAATAATTACTGGTATAACATCATTCTAAATAATTGTTTTGTTGAAAAAAATTTCTTTATGAGGTTCTGAAGATTTCTTTTTCTGGAATGAAAAAAAAATTACTGGTATAACATAATTCTAAATATCTATTTTCTTTAAAAAAAATCTTTATTAGGTTCTTAAGATTTTTTTCCTTTGGCATGAGTAAAAAAATTACTAGTATAACACCATTCTGAATATTTATTTTCTTAAAATTTTTCTTTATTTGGTTCTTTGGCATGAAAAAAAAACCTTACTGGTATAATGAAGGATATGAAGATAATATCATTCTAAATATCTATTTTCTTTAAAAAATTTCTTTATTTGATTCTAAAGATTTTTTCTTTGGCATGAAAAAAAATTTCTAGTATAACATCATTCTAAATATTTGTTTTGTTATAAAAATATTCTTTATTAGCTTCTAAAGTTTTTTTTTTTCTTTGGCATAAAAAAAATTACTGGTATATCATCATTCTGAATATTTGTTTTGTCATAAAAATATTCCTTTTTAGGTTCTAAAGATTTTTATATTTGGCATGGAAAAAAATTACTGGTATAACATCATTCTAAGTATCTATTTTCTAAAAAAAAAATTCTTTATTAATTAGGTTCTAAAGATTTTTTTCTTTGGCATAAAAAAAAATTACTGGTATAATATCATTCTAAATATCTGTTTTGTTAAAAATTTTCTTTATTATTTTCCTTTGGCTTGAAATTCATAGTATGCTGTGATAATAATCAACACTAAAAAAATTTTAATATATGTCTCTAAATAATGTAAGAATGACTCTGGTTGTAATTAGCTTAACCACTACATGGGTGTTAATATTTAGTATCAATCGCTTTAACACATAAACTATGATAATTATATGAGGTACACGGATTTGCCGTTTCTATTTAAACGCATGGAAAAGAATTGTACGACCACTGCAATTACACCATTTTCATTCCATCCTACTACATTAATATTAAACCATTTAATTACAACCACTTTAACCACAACAACCATTTAACAATAACCACATTTAACCGCGTAACCACAACCACATTTAGTAACCATAACCACATTTTACCACCGGACGAGGTGTGCTACATTGATATTAAACCATTTAATTACAACCACTTTAACCACAACACCATTTAATAATAACCACATTTAACCGCGAAACCACAACCACATTTAACCACAACCACATTTTAACCACAACCACATTAACCACAACCACACATAAACCACAACCACATTAACCACAACCACATTTACCACATTTAACCACCGGACGAGGTGTCACAACCACATTTACCACATTTAACCACCGGACATTAACCACAGCCACATTTACCACCTTTAACCACCGGACGAGGTGTCATTGGGCACCATATAATACTACTTATAATACTACATGTATATGAATAAACATCGGGTTGGGGGACATTGAAGTCCCCTACCCCGGCTTCTGATATTTTGAGGGTTGGGTACAAGTTACATATAACACACCTGATTTATTTTAACCATGCTGTTCCTTGCCCCTTATTAAGTTTATTTCCAATCCCCTACCACCAAGGGTACTGATTTAGACAATCTACAATAAGATGTTTG
Organism: Saccostrea cuccullata; assembly: GCF_032062105.1. Lineage (NCBI taxonomy): Eukaryota > Metazoa > Mollusca > Bivalvia > Ostreida > Ostreidae > Saccostrea > Saccostrea cuccullata. The sequence continues at coordinate 85,373 of NW_026938154.1, forward strand.
AATTTAAGTTTTAGTTTATCTGTCCCTGACGTTCTTGAGAAGAATTTAAAGGATATCTAGATATATTTCAATGTAAATTTTGATCCCCTATTCTGACCTTCGGTTAAAGTCTCCAGAACCCTATTCTTGTCTTTTCGTGCTGATCCCCACTTGCAAGGGAACCTGGCCCTTTAATTTAATAATTTTAAGTCCCTTTAAACAAGGATGCTCTCTATAGCATCCACAAGTCATTTTACGTTATTTATTACGCTATGTGACAGTATACAAAACTACCAGTTTTAAAAAGCGTATTTGACACACTTTCATGTCTCTAACTTCAAAAAATCTAATTTAACTGTAAAGATAAATTGTTAAACAATCTAAAAATTATAATTTTATAATTTTTTATCGCTGTCTTTTGTTTTAATTCCTATCAAATGTTCAAGCATGTTCTGAAATAAAACGTCACGATTTTAGCGCGTCGTAAAAACCGCATTCTTTTATTCCGCTGTTTATAGGACAACAGAGGATATATTCAGATTTCTTTGTACAATAGTAGATACAGCTGATTATTCTGAATATAATGATACCAAACACGACTAGCCAGATTCGTATATTGCTATGATTATGGATAGTCAAATGTAAAGCATTTTTTCGGAGAGTTTTTTCACTCGTTTGACGAACCGGTTGCATATGTGTTACAATAATAGATCGAAAGAGAATCTTCTCCTCTTTAAGAAACTGTGTAGATTTTTTTTCCTTACATCGGCGCTAAGAAGCGATCTTTCAAATAACAACACAACATATAGCCAGCGCGAATGATATTTGACGTCATTTTCACGCCCTCCACGATTCCTGGAAATTGTTTTGTAATGGAGTTTGTTTACTGTAACTATAGAAATATTCAGAGGGGGATAACTCTCGATGTCTTTTTTATGGGGTACCCGAAGGGGTAATTTTAAATATAATAATTTTTTATCTAAGAAAAATACTAAATAAACATGTCAAAAATATAATAAAACAAGGAACGATGATTAGGACTGAAAAAGAAAACTTCTATAACGTAAAATTGACGTTATAATTTTGAAGCAATAAAAAATTATAATCATGAGTAAGAAATAAAATAAATATGTAAGAAAATAAGTATCTAGTGTAAAGAAAAAAATACAATAGCCTTCTGATTTTTTAATTAAAAGAAATGTAAATAAATTCAATTGAGTTCAGGAATAAATTAGTTTATTGTATGATATGCTAAATTCCAGAAGAACGTGTTTACAAAATTCATGTCACAGAAAATTTTGTACTTTTGGTACGTGGGATATCTTTTTCTATAACGTTCATTCAGCTTGTCTCATATGATTTTTTTTCCATTGATATACAGTTTGTATCCATACATTGGCATTTTATTGAAACTTAATATATATGTTTTTATTATTTTTATATACAACACAAATGTAAAAATAGTATTTGCCAGGTGCTCATTTTTTTCAAGAGACAATAAGGCTTACAAATATTCTAGATTCGTTTTCCATGGATATAGATCATATGCATTTAATCTAATAAGTTGTGTAGATTTTATTATTTTACTTAGATTATATTTGACTGGTAAATACTATTTCTGAAATTTCTAAGTATTCTTGATTACAACACTAACAATAAATTACATGCATGTTAGGGCATAAACGTCGGAAGCAAATTGAAAGTGGGGTGGCTGATTGAAAGTGGGGGGGGGGCTAAACCAATAAAAAAGGTAAACCACAATTTTCAAAGCCTAAAAAATATCTATCTTTGAAAAAAAAGGGGGGGGGTTAAGACCCCTTTCCCCCCCCCCTTACCCCCCCCCCCCCCCCCCCGGTTTCGATGCCTATGTAGAATATGAACATATGGATGGGTCGGTTTCTCGATATGAGAGTTTGAAGTCGCCGTGCGTTTCTGCGGATTTAGAACAATTTAAATAAAAATATTTAATATTTATATTATATAGAATATTAAAAAAAGCTTTTTTAAATGTTTAACAAAAAGCACAATAATCATAAAATCAAAATTTTATAAATAATGGTTGTAAATGTTTCATCCAATCCTGATTGACAAACTCTAACATGACAGAGACTTGAAAGAGAAGAAATGTAGTGGTGGATCTAGGGGGAGTTGGGGGGAGGGGGATGTTAACATTCTCTGAGAGAGAGCGAGGAGCCCCACATATTTTATATTTGTTGCGAAAACTACTTTAACATTAAACTTCTCCAGAGTTCGTTTACAAGTACCAAACTGAGTGCAGATACGCAGAAGTCTATGGACAGTTTGCTTATACAAATACAGTTTATTGTATATGCATTATGCATGAAGAAAATCGGCAATGTCGCATGCACGTGTTTTATGTCACGAGGATATCTTAATAGATAAATGTAAGAAATTTTAAAAACAAAAAAATTTCAAACGCAAATTTCAGTTTCTTATTACAATATCAAAGGAACAATTAACTGGGTTTGCGGCCGATTTTTGACGCTTGCGACAATATATAGGTTTCTTGTAGTGTATTTAGAAAGGTCTTGTCACAGTATAAACACATGAATAATATAAAATTCTATCTCTTCTCTGTTCTAATTCTAAAGAGATGACCAAGGTTGAATTTTTGTGACATACGAACAGATTTACAGTCTGACTGAAAAACAGACAGACGAATAAGATTTAAAGAAACCTCGATCGCTTTCGCAAAAGCGGGGCAAATCAAATGTTTTACACCAGAGAGAGAGAGAGAGAGAGAGAGCTTTAATAATTCACAAAAATTCGGACAACCTTTAACACACATTAGGAAAGATCTACATGTTTAACTAAATGTCGTTCAAATGAATGTTAAATTAATTTCCCCCCTCCTTTTTCTTTTCAGAATTTATCATATGCTGCTGTCATATCTATGACTTATATTCTTCTAGTTTTTTTTAGTTATTCAGAATATTAGTCTCCACTTGCATATCGGAATAATTTCAGATTTACATCACGCTCCCAGTTAATACTAGTTCATTACCAATTCTCCGCATCATATCAAATGTATTCGTATGAAGAATTTAAAATACATTTTTTTGTTTTTAATAATTTATAACAAAAATTCATGATTTTTAGTTTCCTTATATAATAAGAGGATATCACTCTAACTCTATATAAATCCCATGCGCGGATCCAGGAATTACAGTTAGAGGGGGCGCCCATAATCGGCAGGGGTCTGGTTTAAGCTGAATTCTAGAGATTTTGTAGGAAAAATTGAGGTAACCGAGTAGACATTTTTACATTTTCTCGACGAAACTATGATTTACGCTAACTTTGACAATTTTAGGGGGCGGATGCGACCCCCATTAATCCGCCACTGAATTTTGTAATTGCAAGCATTGTGCCCAACACAAAGATTAATTTTACAAAAGGATAAATACAGTCTTTAAATTTCTAGTTATTAAAGAAAAAACCCATTGACCTTGACTGTGACCTGTATGTTAAAAATAGTTTTTTCGTTTTTAGTTAACCTTTGCAATAACTTTTGAACCACAAGAAATAGAGACTTCATTTTTGGTATCCGTATTTTACTAATCATGTTCTCTCAAATGACACCAAGGTCGATTGCCTTGTGACCTTGACTGTGACATATGTGCCAAAAAGTTTTTTTTTTTATTTTGTCGTTGCCGGGCGCATAGTGTTTTAGTGTTTCACAAACAAATCTTGTTTTAAATTAATTTGTGATCATTTTTATTGATTGGATTTGTTGACGTCTTTTTATAAGCATAACGTCAACGTAACGTTGCGTGTCCCATGTGACCCAATTAATTATACTGGAAGAAGACTCTCACTATCTTATGATTCAAGTCAATCTAGGTGTTTGATGCAATTGAACTTTAATAACTCTGATTCTGGGCAAAGGAAATAAGAGGAGAGAGATTATATTTTGAATACATTACCTTAAGTTTTGACCTCAATGCTACTAGGTATTTTCTTCAGAAAAGTGGTCACACACTAGAACAATACCTTTACATTCGCAATCTATTTTTAGTAACAATGCTTGACCAGAAAATTTTGAAATTATATTTTTCTTAAACAATTTTTTTATAAGCTTTGATTTGATATATAACACAAGTGGTATATACTATATTTAAAATTTGACTTGTGGATGCTACTCTCTACCAAGTTTGGCTAAAATTGGTCCAGTGGTTCTTCAGAAGAAGTCGAATATGTGAAAAGTTTGCAGACGGACAGACAGACGACGGACAACGGTTATCAGGAAAGCTTACAGGAGCTTTCAACTCAGTTGAGTTGATCTATACTCAATTAAAGTAAACAACGTATTATTACATGTATACCCCACTTGAAAAGCGGGGAGGGGGGTATCGGGATGTCCGTCTTTCTGTACGCCCGGCTGTTACGCTTTGGGGTACCTATCTCTTATCCGCACCTCTTCTTTTACCACTAAATGATGTTTAAGGTTCATAAACCCCCTGCTTACTTTTTTCTTTAACTTTTAGGATTTTCCAAAGGAAATATATATGCTGAATAAAATACAAACAATTATAGCATGGCTTGCGGGGCAAAATTTGATATTAGAAAAAGACACTTATAAAACTTGACAAATTTATGAAGGAATAATTGACTTTTGTGTCATTAAGAGTTATCTCTCATATCAGAGCATCAATGTACCTTAATGAGACTTTCACAGAATTTTTGTTATATATTGCCATTGTGGCCTCCTATTTTACTTTTAGATTTGACACATATTTTTGGTTTTCCAAGGCAAAACATTGACAGTGTCATTTTTCTATAGTATTAAAGAGTACCCATCTCTTATCCACAACTCCTCCTATACCACGGAATAAAAGAACTACGCACGCTAACTCTTGATTCCTGCTTACATTTTTAAACCATTTAATTCAATATTTATGACATTTGGCCATAACATATTTGTTTACTACAACGAACAGTTCAATGATAATTGATCATTTATTTAACACAAGTGCTAAAAAGTAAATCATACTAGTTCCAGCTCTTGAAATTAAAGGGGTATTCGATATTTTTCACTGAAACTTGGTGAAAGAGCATCACCATATTCTGAAATACTCTCAGTAGTCTTGGATATGAATAAATGTATCTGAAATCTTTTCATATTTTTTATGCATATAAAAGGAAGCATATATATTAGTAAAAATACAACGTTTCAGTTGTAAAGCACTTTGAAATTGCTGAAAAAATAAGCATTGTTGTCGTTTTTTGTCTATAAACATATGCCTCCCCCCCCCCCCCTCGTAAAACAAAAAAAGGCTTCGGTGTGAATTTGTGAAATCACGGTCCATATTACCGGCCGTAAAAAGGAATTTATGTTTCACGGGGAGGGGGGGGGGGGTTAGATGCTTTAAATTTTCCCTCTTTTCCGTGTGCTATATTGAAAAACACGAGCTTTACCCAAATGTTAAAGTTTTTTCTCGTTGGTTTGCCAAATAAACAATGTTGAATGAAATATCAATACCAATATAAATTTAAAAAAAATTTCAAATATCCAAACTTTTGAAAACTGACTTGCAGGTAGGCAAGAGAACAATACTAACGTTCGCAGTTCTTTAATAATACTTACACAGATTCATTACAAAATGCCATTGTGCACCTCATATTTTACTTTTTGATCTGACACTTATTTCGGCTTTAGCTCAGTTCAAAGCTCAGTTTTAAAGTAACTATCTAAGATATTTTCATTAAACTTCGTATGCTGATGGATATTGATGAGAACTATGCAACTGCATCAACATTTTTTTACCTTTCCTTTGACATTGACCTCACTTTTCTTATATTAGTGTTTAGCTGAGTTTTAAAGAAACCATTCGAGATGGTGTTATCAGACTTCACATGTTGATACATACTAATGAGAGCTATGCAACTGCATCAACTTAATTGAGCTTAACCTCTTCTTTGACCTTGACCACACTTTTCTTAAATTAGTGTTTAGCTCAGTTTAAAAAAAAACATCCAAGATATTTTTTTCAAACTTCATGTACTGATACATAATGATGGGAGCTTTTCAATTGCATCAACATTTTAGACCTTAACCTTTCCTTTGACCTTGACCTCACTTTTCTGAAATGAGTGTTTTGTTAATTTTAAACATACCATTCAAGGTGGTTTTATCAAACTTCACATGTTGGTACATACTGATGAAAGCTATGCAACTGCATCAAACTTTTTGACCTTGACCCTTCCTTGACCTTTACCACACTTTTCTTAAATTGTTGTTTAGCTTAGTTTGAAAGAAACCATCCAAGGATTTTTATCAAACTTCATATCCTGATATATACTAATGAAAGCTATTCAACTGCATTAACATTTTTGACCTTGACCTTTCCTTTGAACTTTCACCACACTTTTCTTATATTAGTGTTAAACTCAGTTTTAAAGAAACCATCCAAGATATTTTATTAAACTTCATATACTGATGAGAACTTTTCAACTGCACCAACAATTTTGACCTTGACCTTTCCTTTTACCCCACTTTTCAAAAATCAGTGTCAAACTTAATATGCTGATACATACTGATGTAAGCATTTCAACTACATCAACATTTTGTCTTTGACATTTCATTTGACCTTGACCTCATTTTAATAAAAATGTGTTTATGTGAATTTTAAAGAAACCATTCATAATGGTTTTTTTTCAACTTTATATGCTGATATGTACGGATGTGAGCTGTTCTACCGTATCACAAGTTTTTGATCATGACCTTTTATTTGACCTTGACCTCACTTTTCTGAAACTTCATGTGCTGATAAATACTGATGTAAGTATTCAACTGCATCACTTTTCAAGATATTTGAACAAATTTCATACAAATTTTCATGTTGCATTACTAATACCCCGGTATACCTTCGGCGGGGCTTTTTTGTCCTATGGACATATATCTATTTTCTTCCTGTGACATTAAACGTGCACAAAAAACCTTGAATAAAGATCAAGTCAAACCCTCAAGGCATTAGCAATCTTTGTATAAAAGAAAAACCCACCAAGTTTATCCATAAGTAAGATATGGACTAGATCACAAATTATGCATTTCTTCTTTTCGTCACATTAAACTTGCACAAAATAATTTGAATCAAGGTCATGACTCACCGTCAAGTCATTAGCAATCTTTGTGTAAAAAGGTAGATTCAGGTTTTTTGCATAGAAAATATAATTATGAACATTTTCTTAAAGTTGAACTTGAACTTGCACAAAATAATGTACTTAAGTCAAGTCATGGCACAATCTCAAGTCATAAGCAATCTTAGTGTGAAATGGGAACTCACTAAGTGTATACATAAAATATGGGCCTGGCACGATTTATGAAAAAGTCTCTTCCATAGACCTTGAACTTGCCAAAATGACCTTAGGTTAATCATGGCACACCCTTGGGTCATGAGCAGTCTTTGTAGGAAGACGTAAACTCATAAGTTTCATCAAAAGATACATGTGGACCGGACCCGTTTGCACATGTAACCAGACAGCTATACAGACGGACAGATAGCTAGACGGACAAGTTAATTCGCATATACACCTCAAAACTTCGTGTGGTGGATAAAAAGATGAAAGAGAAAACTTATGGCTGATACAAATTTTTTTTTTTTTCAGGCTGATACAAATTATTTTTTTTTTATTTTTTTTTCAGTTAACAAACGTACCTGGTATAGACCTTTCATACGGTCAATTCGTTTATATATCGACTCCACCCAAAAGAGTATTTTGCATTTCTGTGAAGTCTATATACACAACTATATCTATGGTTAAACATCATAAAAGGGCAATATCGGTACATGTATTATATCAAACAAAAGTTGATAATGAAACTTTTACAACTTAAAAAAAATGAACTTAGATTTTAAATCTTGCTATGTGAAATTTTCATATTCATGGAGAAAGAAATCTAAAAATAAATTATAAGAACGCTTTTATTAGGGCCTATAAATCATATCCAAAGATATTTGCTAAATACTGGATATCCTCTTCCACTTTAATAATTTTTAAATTCTTCCTCTGTGACCCTCAACCTTTTTTAATTGCTGGATTCTTATTAAAATGGTAAACCCCCAATTCCCCATTTACTAAATTATACACATGTACATGTAGATCTAATCTGTTATATTTTAGTAGACATATTTTCTAAAAAAAATATAATTCCGAAATGGCATTATAGTTGAAATGAACTTTGAGGTGAATGACATTACAATAATTGAAATAAAATATAAAAATCAAAATATTCGGAATATAAATTCAAATTCTTTTTTTCCAATTTCTGATGTAAATACAAAAACAATGCGATAAATTATTTACCAGTATTAGATGGAAGCTAAACATAGTTTCGTATAAAATCCAGGGTTTTTTCCGAAGGAAACAATAACAAGAAGAGATTTCCCTGCTATTTATAGGAATGAAGAACATGTATTCAAAATATCGAGCCCGATGTTTATTCGTATATTATTATATAGTAGGGCTAAAAACTAGAGGTCCATATCGCGGAAACTAGAGTTGGTACCATCACCATTTTCCCATAGAAGTTGTATCTGGGCCCTAGTACCCCACCCCCAAATTTTCAGACCCCAGGGTAGGGGACTTCAATGTCCCCGAGCCCGATGTTTATTCGTATAGTATTATATAGTAGGGCTAAAAACAAGAGGTCCACATCTCGAAAACTAGAGATGGTACCATCACCATTTTCTCAAAGAAGTGGTTCTGGGCCCTAGTGCCCCACCCCGAAAATTTCAGATCCCAGGGTAGGGGACTTCAATGTCCCCGAGCCCGATGTTTATTCGTATAGTATTATATAGTAGGGCTAAAAACTAGAGGTCCATATCTCGGAAACTAGAGATGGTACCATCACCATTTTTTCATAGAAGTGGTATCCAGCCCCTAGTACTCCACCCCTAAAATTTCAGACCCTAGGGTAGGGGACTTCAATGTCGCCGAGCCCGATGTTTATTCGTATAGTATAATATAGTAGGGCTAAAAACTGGAGATCCATATCTCGGAAACTAGAGAAGGTACCATCACTATTTTTTCATAGAAGTGGTATCTGGCCCCCTAGTACCCTACCCTAAAATTTCAGATCCCAGGGTAGGGGACTTCAATGTCCCCGAGCCCGATGTTTATTCGTATAGTATTATATAGTAGGGCTAAAAACTAGAGGTCCATATCTCGGAAACTAGAGATGGTACCATCACCATTTTCTCATAGAAGTGGTATTTGGCCGCTAGTACCCCATCCCTAAATTTCAGACCCCATGGTAGGGGACTTTAATGTCCCCGAGCCCGATGTTTATTCGTATAGTATTATATAGTAGGGCTAAAAACTGGAGGGCCATATCTCGGAAACTAGAGATGGTACCATCACCATTTTTTCACAGAAGTGGTAACTGACCCCTAGTACCCCACCCAGAAAATTTCAGACCAAACAGCTTATGTTTAAATTTTGAATTGCGAACTGCGTTCTAGAACGCAATTCACTTTTGAATTGCGAATAGCGAACTGCGAACTGCGTTCTAAAATCTGAACGCCTGAAAGGCGTTCATAACATAAATGTGTATACTTTTGACAAACTTTCTCAGCGTTGTTTTTGACGTTACAATATTGGTTAAGCGTGCTCCGTGGTAACAAAACATGTTGCTTTTAATTTTGGCTAACGTGAGTTCTGTTTAATCAAATGGAATGAAACTTCACACTTCGACAAAATAAATATTTATGTTTACGAAAATGTGTTAATCTATAATCTTGTAATAATCATGTGACGATGAGAAGCATTGTCTACGTATTTTTTGAATGACCCTCGTAACTCCATATTATTCGTAGGGCACGAAAGTATTCCCGGAGAATTGACACTGTATGGAGTTTGATCTCCGAAGTAGCATCATTCCTCAATTTTTTAACACTGGCATGGGATTCTTACTAGTACCCCCCCCCCAAAAAAAAAGAAAAAAACACGAACAATCGCACATACAATTAATAAAATTAATTTAGTGATAAAATATCACATAATGCAGCATCGCAAAAAAATATTCCGTACACCATTATTTGTAAGAAGTACTTACTGCACTTTATAAAAAAGTACGAAGAGAGAGAGAGAGAGAGAGAGAGAGAGAGAGAGAGAGATTTTAAATTTCAATACGGCACTAATCTTTTAGAATAAACATGTATAGAAGTTTTTCTTAAATATGATTTTCCCCTGTTTTCATATACAAGTAGACTCAGTTTATTAAGTGTTAAATTTCTACTTAGAAACGACCACAAAATAGGGGATCTGGATTTATAGGGGTCATGTTAATACATCTCAATGATCCTCCCCAGTTCTTTCTTTCCTTTAAAAAAAATTGGCGTAGCCCTTGAGAAATTCCATGTGTTTATTTTTCTGTATACAGTTTGTATTTTGTATTAAATTCCAAAAGCCATTATAACTGGCTAAATATTACATGTTTTCAATCTATCGATGATGCCCCGCCTACTCCGAAAATTAATGTGACACAATAAAAACCCAACTCGGACACGCGCAACATTCCGGAATTAACACCCAGTATATGTCTTTTTTTATTACTATCTATAAAACTAAGGCGACGTTTTCAGTGTGAATTTTTGCAAGTAATATACAACAAAGACAACAAAGTATGAGTTAGGTGTAAAATTATTATATAATATTTAAGTTAATTAAATAAAGTTAGAGGGGTCCAAAAAGGGGCCATGGAACTATGCTTAAGTGGAAACAGTCTTTGGTTGAAATTGGTTCAGTGGTTGCAGAGAAGAAGCTGAAAATGTTGAAATGTTAACGCACGACGGACGATGCACGACGACGGACGAAAACGGATAACAATAGGTCACCTGAGTTAACTCAGATGACCTAAAAATGATATATTCAGAGTAGAAATGTTAGAAAGCAAAACTCCTTAACAAGTGTCATTCCGAGCTAAGTGTTGTGTACAGAGTTTAGCAAATTGATCAAACCCGTGAAACGGATACAGTTTTTGTAAACAGGAAACGAGCTCTTTTAATGTGGATATTTACGATTCTCCGGGTGCTTTTAATTGTTAAAGTCTGCTCACCTCAACTGCACGGACTGACAATATACTGTGTGTATGTTTTGCTTTCGAACAATTCTACTTTGAATTTTCTTGATTATATTTTCAATATTTTTCATTTATACACAACAAGATTGCCATTTTCCTTAAAAATTAAGTATAAAATAAATTTGTAAAGATGCAAGGGTGCATGTGTCAATCAAACGCGTGTTTTTATATTAGTAACTTTTAGATGAATAAAATTTTAAAATCATTTTTGTGTGAAATGCTTTTAAAATATGTAAATCGTAATATTATACAGAAAATATTAATTTCAAATCTATGTATATGCACCTTTAATTAGGGTTTACATCTACAGTTTAGAATTCAAATAGAGTAAATTTGTAAAATACTTTCTGCGCATATATCATCGATCAAATCGACAAAGCTACAAACATTGAATTCCTGAGCTTTGAAATAGTTTAGAGTTGTTATTATCAACCAACATTGAAGTTTATTGCTGAGTAACAATTCTTAGAGCTATATTTATTAGTAACCTTTTTTAAAGAATCAAAAGTTCATTCATAAGCAAAACTTTTTACTAGAAGTTTTGACTCGCAGGACGATCTGTATTTAAATGGGAAAAAAGCGATCGTCAAATGCATGGATAAAACGTAGCCGAAATCTGAGTAAATTCTGTTCGGAAATTGTCATTCTATGTAAAATATATAATATCATTCAAAAAAGGCAGTCATTAGAAAATACAAGCCATATTGAATTATGTTTAACAATAAGATACATTGGAAAACGGGCCTAAGGGCTAAATGTTTTTTGAAAGGGGTGGGGTTAAAGATAGTGACAAATAAAATGTACGTTTAAAGATTTGACAAGCATTAAAATGTTCTAACTAGAGAAATCATTTTTACTTTTTTCAATATCATATTTTATTCACAAAGTACCAGATATTCCCCTTTGGCCATGCTGCAACAAAAAGCAAGAACACACCATTCATAACATTTCAACAATAAAGTTACATATATCAAACAAGAAGCCCAGGGGCCACATCGCTAAACTGAGCAATTGGCTAGGAAAAAGCACATATCAGATCAGAACTGAAAGTTTACTGAGGTAAGGAGGGGGGGGGGTGAATTTCAACCCCCAGGGTGTCATAATTTGCGCAAACTAGAATCTACACTACCTAAAGATGATTTTTTATAACTTAGCATGGCTGGCCCATTTTGACCCCGGGGGTTCATAATTTTAACAAACTTGATTCTACACTACCTGAGGATGATTACACATGATTTTCCTCTTTCCTGGCCCAGTGGATATTGAGCAGATTTTTAAAGATTTTTCCTATATATTCCTATGTAAAACTTTGATCGGCCATTTTGGTCCTACCCTACCCCGGGAGTCATGATTTGAAGAAATTTGTATCTACACAACCAGAAGATGATTCCATATGAATTTTATCTTTCTTAGCCTAATGATTCTTGAGAAGAAGATCTTTTAAGATTTTTCCTATACATTCCTATGTAAAAGTTTGATCAGCCATTATGACCCCAACCTACCCCGGGGGGTCATGATTTTAACAACCTTGAATCTACACTATCTGAGGATAGTTTCATCTTTCCTGTCTCAATGGTTCTTGAGAAGAATAATTTTTAGGATTTTTTCTATAAATTCCTATGTAAAACTTTGATCGGCTATTTTAGCCCACCCTTCTCCTGGGGTCATGATTTGAACAAATGTGTATCTACACTACCTGAAGATGATTCCATATGAATTTCATCTTTCCTTGCCCAAAAATTCTTGAGAATTATATTTTTAAAGATTTTTTCTATACATTCCTACGTAAAAGTTTGATCAGCCTATATGGTCCCAACCTACCCCGGGGGGTCATGATTTAAACAAACTTGAATCTACACTACCTGAGGGTAAATTCACACCCGTTTCATCTTTCTTGTCTCAATGGTTCTTGAGAAGAAGAATTTTAAAGAATTTTCCTGTGCATTCCTATGTAAAACTTTGCTCGGCAATTTTAGCCCCACCCTTTTCCCCGGGGTCATGATTTGAACAAACTTGAATCTACAATACCTGAGGATTACTCAACATGAGTATCATCTTTCCTGTCCCAATGGCTCTTGAGAAGAAGAATTTTAAAGATTTTTCCTTTATATTCTTATTAAAAACTTTGATCGGTCATTTTGGCTCCACCCTTGCCCCAGGCGTCATGATTTGAATAAATTTAAATCTACACTACCAGAGGATGAATCCACATGAGTTCCATCTTTCTTGGCCCAGTGGTTCTTGAAAAGAAGATTTTTTGAAAATGCCATTAATTTTTCGCTACCAGTAATTCATAATTATCTCCCCTTGGAAGAGGGAGTGGCCCCTTATTTGAAAAATTTGAATCCCCTTTACCTAAGAATACTTTGTGACAAGTTTGATTGAAATTGGCCCAGTGGTTCTTGAAAAAAGATGAAAATGTGAAAAGTTTACGACGACAACGAAAACATCAACAACCACAGCGACGTTAGACAACGGACAAATTTTGATCAGAAAAGCTCACTTGAGCCTTTGGCTCAGGTGAGCTAAAAATAAGTGGAAGGAAGCAGCGCATTTATCCAGACGAGATCAGAGGCAATAAAAATATAAATTGAATTTGGTTTAATAAAGTAAACTATCATTACTTGAACCACAGGAGTTGGCATTAGTTCTCTCTGACATGTATTTCAAACATTACACATTTCTATACCATTTTCCCCAAAATTTTCAGTAAATATTTTCTGTTCAAAAATTACTATGATATTACAAGAATAACGTATTTTAATACATTATGCCAACTCTTGTGATTTGTATTTTTACAATAGGGCATATAACATATTTATTTGTGTATTGAAAATTTCCGTTTTATAGATATGCAAACTCATGATATTGTACAGTCATTCCATGGACAATACAGGTCCGTAGAAAGCTATTTCAAATTTAATTAGGGGAAGAGCGATATGCTACAAGGAAACAGCTACAAGAATCCTTCAAGTTGACAAGCTTTTTTATTGATTTATTGAGGGTGCACAAACTTACAAGGTACATAATACAGCTTTTTTTTATAGTATACTGTACATCGACAAGTTCTATAGTATACATATATATATCATATATATTGGCAATATCTGTAAATATGAAACAAAGATATGACTCTAAATATTTGTTTCTGCAGAAGCAAATAAAAAAAAACACTATTACACATCGAATTAGGAATATTACAGTCATCCAACATCATTGAAAAAACCGAGATTACGGTAATTTTAATGTTTCGTTACGGTCATCATTTTCAGAAACTTTGAGACCAGACTACAGCTTTATTTTCTTAGTTTAAGAATGCTACTATTTCGGCATAGTATGCTTAAGCTGCATAAATCCTTTGAACACTACGAAAGTTGTTGGGTAGAGATTATATAGAGACAAACAGACAGGAAGCATAATAGTGTAAAACACATTTTTTCTTTAATTGTTTATCTTCTCAAACCATTATGAAATTTTTATAATATTGAATAATTTTGTGGTGTAAACGGCAGTTTGGTGTCAACGGACTAGTTTTATACACTTCTTCTTAGCAAACAAATAGAATGATTATGTACTTTCATTATCGGATAAAAAAAGACGATAAAATATTTCATATTTGTGATGTTTCAGGTTCACAGGGTCCATCTAGCTACTGATAAGGTTTTAGTTATCTTTCGTTCTGTTTGTTGAATGATAAGAGCTGGGCAAGTATGCAACAGATAATGTTTGTGCAGAAAAATCAGTGGTGTATCATACATGTATCCTTAACATATATCAATCACATTGGTTAATAAATCCTTTCAAATACTATGTAAAATTTATCAAAGTCAGTGAAAAATTTCAATATGACAAACAACCTTTTGAAAAATGGTTAATTTTTATTTCTTATACCTAAGCTCATCAATTTTACATGATTCAAGATAAGCTGTGAAGAAAAAGTAAATATTTTCAAACAAAATGAACCTCGAGCTCTTTTTTGTCATTTGAGTGAGTTTAAGGTGATTATATATATATGTAGGATCCCAAAATGCAATGGGACTCCAAAGTCTGAAGGTCACGCCAAACCACGATGGTATGACATAAAAAAGTCCGATGGTGCGGAAAACAGTTAATGTTTATGACCTCAAAGTACTACTGAGCAAAAATGCAATACCGTGCAATGTCAAGAACCCATTGTTTTAATTTAAAACAATTTCAAATGCAGATAATAACTCCCATTTTTGGATAGTGGTGCATAAGACTAACCCTAAAAAGTTGAAAAGTATGTGAGAACGAAATCTTGATTGGGTGCTGAACTACCCCTAATCAGTCGAATAAATGTGCAAGGACTACAGTATCCAAAAATCTCTCAGGTGGGTTTCAAGAAGCTCACTTTCAATCCATAAGTGTGCAAGGAGTAGGCCTTATCTGTCACGTGATGTGTGAGTACTAACTCTAATATCTCTGATAAGTGCTACATGTAGCAATAAGCAAAATAATTCAAATTTTATAAGAGGACAAATACTGAATTTACGACTTTTTAAATGCTAGGACAAGAGCGTCAACGATTGGCGTGATGTCATACACATTGATTGTTCCACTGCATCATTGGACATTTTGCGTGTCGGACCATCGCATTTTAGCGTTGGAAACGAGCCATCGAACTTAGATGTCCGTAAAGACAATGAGCAATCGGACTCTAGCGAAGCCATTGTACTTTCAATTGGAGTCTTACAGTCATATATATTTTAATATGGAAGAAAAATCCCATGACCTCCTTGTAGAAATGACTTGCTATAATTCATGTAAAATACAACCATGTGCTTTTGCTAGACTAGAAAAATCATTTCTTTGGTAAAATACTACACATGTAATTCAATATTATCTAAAATATTTAATCATCGAACGAACTTTCCTAGCCCCTCTTATATTAATTTTCTACTGAATAATGTATAAAAATCAATTTGACTGCAGGATCTTTTGTTTAAATGATTGATTGATTAATTGTATGTTGCTATAACTTCCCTCTCGAGAATTTTTCACTCATATGGACACGCCACCATTTGCCGATCGAGGGCTACGAATTTTGTTCTATGCTCGGCACTTAGGGCCTTTCAGCAGTGAGGGATCTTTTTCGTGCCAGCACCGTCTGCGAAATGGGGCCTCGTTTTGTTCGGTCTTATCCGCGTGCCACACTTGGATTCGAACCCGCGACGTAAGGATTGATTTCTTACTTCGCGACTCTATAGCAGACCTCTAACCACTACGCCACGTGGGTGAATTTAATTAATTGAAGTATTGCTGATAATTTCAGGTGAAATAAAATTAAAAATAAAGATTCATGAAAACGTACCTGATATACTTGTTTTCCATATCTCATAGCCTCCAATTAATCGACTTCCTGGAATTGCACAAAAAACATGAAAGATGTGACTCTCTCTCTCTCTCTCTCTCTCTCTCTCTCTCTCTCATTTGAATAACATTAACAGATACCAAATCTAAAAATGCAAAATGTTGCCATTTACAGTAAGAACACGTTTCGACGTTTCGAAACGTATCGAGTTTTCTTTTTTTTTTCCTCTACACATTTTAATAAAAGTAAGAATAAATAGGTCCAAGAACTGGCATCATCTAAAAGTCATGCTTTCAATAAGATTGATAATGTTTCTCTTTAGAAAAAAACACAGATTTAAAATTAATTTAATTATATTAGTATTTTCAAAGATTTTTCCTATATATTTTATGTAAAACTTTGATCCCCCCATTGTGGCTCCACCCTTCTCCTTGGGGTCATGATTTGAACAATTTAGAATCTACACTACCCTAGGATGCTTCCACATAAGTTTCAGCTTTTCTGGCCCAGTAGTTCTTGAGAAAAAGATTTTCAAATATTTTTCCTATTTATTTCTATGTAAAACTTTGATTCCCCATTGTGGCCCCGCCCTTCCCCTGGGGTTAATGATTTGAACAATTTAATATCTACACTGCCCTAGGATGCTTTCACTATAAGTTTCAGCTTTTCTGGCCCAGTGGTTCTTGAGATTTTTTAATGACCCCACCCTATTTATGTCTTTTCTTGATTATCTCCCCTTGCGAGGGGATATGTCCCTTCATTTTAACAATTTAAATTCCCCTTCACCCAAGGATGCTTTGTACCAAGTTTGGTAAAAATTGGCCCAGTGGTTCTTGAGAAGAAGTCGAAAATGTGAAAAGTTTACAGACAGACAGACGGACAGACAGACAGACAGACGGACGGACGACGGACAAAATGTGATCAGAAAAGCTCACTTGAGCCTTCGGCTCAGGTGAGTAAAAACATGTAGAATTTCTAGAATGTAGGGGTTTAAGGACTTCACAGTTTACATGCACAACATAAATATATGTGCGATTTTTTATGATAAAAACACACTCTTTGAAAAGATGGCTTTAATGATTTTCTGATATGAAATAAATAAGGATTTGTATTCTGGGAGAAAGATACGTGTGTTGCAACCACTATCGAAATAACGACGACTATTGAAATAATTATATCAATAGTGGTTGAGAGTGCATTTCAATAGCAAACATAGTTAGTAACCACTATTGAAATACAACCACTATTGAAATAAGTATATCAATAGTGGTTGAGAGTGCATTTCAATAACAAGCATAGTTAGTAACCACTATTGAAATACGACCACTATTGAAATAATTGTATCAATAGTGGTTAAGAGTGCATTTCAAAAACAAACATAGATATTAACCACTATTGAAATACGACCAGTATTGAAATAATTACTTCAATAGTGGGTGAGAGAGCATTTCAATATGATAACCATATGTTTCAAACACTATAGAAATACGAGCACTATTGAAATAATTATCTAATAGCGGGGAACAGTGCTTTTCAATATGATTACCATAGGTATTGAAATACGACCAGTATTGAAAGAAAAGTTTCACCACAAAATTTTTAATTTTTCATCCAAAATTTTACAAGAATTAGATTTGGGGTGGAAAACATACTCTTAACAAAACTTCTAAGTGTTCACTTTAATAAATGTATTTATTTAAAAACTACGTTGTAGAATGGTGTGATATTTTCAAATTATAACAACAAATGAGTCTTCTCAACAATTGTTTGAAGAAAATCAATGATCACTGATGAAAACCAGTGTTCCGTGACGAAGCTTAAAAACAATAAATCTGTACTACGCGGCACGTGTTTTGGGTAATAAGTATCTTTTTGTGATCATTATCAAATTTTGAAAAATGGTTTCACTAAAAAACACATAATATTGGCAAACTGACCCTTTAGATAGAAGGGAAAGCCGTTGGAATGTTGATATCTGGACAATTTTTGCACCAAGTTTTACTCACTTTTATTTTCGTACTTAATTATACTTGATATTACTTTTGAAAATTAACAACCAGTATCAAAACCCATTTTAACACTTTTTTCTATAGGCTGTGTGTCATTTTTCATCACCAATTTATCACAATTTGAAGGTTTTTGACAAATTTTAACCAAACCGGAAGTTACCTTGATTTTCTTCTGAGGCCAAATTTCGATTCACACCATGTTAAAAGAGTATTAAATAGTCCTGAAACAATCTTAGAAACATGAAAACAAATAATTTCAATCGTACGAGAATGATCAGAAATCTGTGCTCGTGACAGTCTAATATCAGCTCAAGCAGTCTGAATTATTCTTAAAGAGGTGCACTTACGTGCTAAACACCCTAGGATATTGACCAAAAGGTATCTGTGTGATGCTACACTCTCAAATTCCCAGATCTGAATCCAATTTTAAACATTTGGGATTTTATAAGAAATGTCACCCCCCCCCTTTTCCACACAATTTCAACGGTTTGGAAAGATCTAAACAGTAGGTGTGGCAACAGATGGGCCAATCTCCTATTCAGGGGTACATGGTATTCAACTGTAATTACAGTCTTGTAGTAATTAGAGCGAGTGGTGGTCTTACTCCATAGATATTATTCTATGTGAATTTTCATTTTGAGGGTTCTTCGTTTCCTTGACACTTTGCTTAAAATTCTGACGAGATACTTACATGAAATTTACGCAGAATCCAACTCTAAATAGCGTCATTAATCAAGAATTAAAGAAATAATTTATTGTTTGCATTTGTTCTTTAAAACTTCAAAAATGTTAGGTGAACACTTAGAAGTTTGGTTCAGTGTATAGGTTAGTAATTATAGTGTATAAATAAATACGGAAGGTTTACAATTTTACAACTACTTTATATTCTAGAAATATATTATTTGCATCATTTTCAATGAAATCAGACCAAAAAAATATATACAAATCCATGCATCCATATTTTGTTTGTATCATCTGTCCTTAAATTAAGATATAGATAGTGATTTAAATAATTATTTTGATAGTTGCTGGTAATATTACAAAACTAAAACCATAATTCAATCCATGAAATTTTTATATCAAAAGTGAACATTATTTCAATAGTGGTTGCAACCTATGTTTGTTATTGAATTGAATCTCACCAACTATTGAAATAATTATTTCAATAGTAGTCGTATTTCAGTAGTGGTTATTACATATGTGTGTTATTAGAGATTGTTCTATCTAACGTATCCGTATCCGTATACGTATCCGTATCGAGGTATGAGAGGCATCTCGATCCCGATGCTTAAACCATCTAGTTACATTTCCATCGTTTCATGTTTGGTTTTTAATCTCATTCACTAAGAAATGATATGTAGTGTGATATTTTTAATAAAAACAAATCAGTTGCCTTAGTTACACGCCTTATGCATCCTGTTTAGGGGGGGGGGGGTTTAAAAATAAAATTCGAAAAACAAACTTGTATGTTTATATTTCATTTAAGTGAGTAAAAAATATTTCGAAAATATTTCTAGATTCACCTCTCTCTCTCCCTCGCTCGCTCTTTCTCTCTCGCTCTTTCTCTCTCTCTCGATCTCTCTCTTTATATTAGGGTATTCATTGTTCATTCTCGAATTAACATTTACAAGAGCACGACATATCTCCAATAATATATAATTATATATTCAGATAAACCTCTTAAAGTTAAACTTGTAAACTGTAAATAAATGTAGTTGTACATAAACTGGGAAAGATTTAACCATACATTGTAAGGCAAAACAAATGTGTATGGGTGATTCACTGATGTCCATCCTCTTTTCCTTTTTTATCATCTTCTATGCCATTCATTATCAGGTATTTGATGGTCATAGTTCCCCCCAAAAATTTGGATAATTGTGGTGCGGTTTGAATACACTCCCTAAATTGTAGGTCGATAGCCGTATCATGGGCGGTGAAAGCAAATAGAAAGTGGGGGCGCTAATTGAAAAAGGGGGGGGGGCTTAACCAACCAAAAAAAATAAACCCCAATTTTAAATGCCTATATTATGTCTATCTTTGACAAAAAAGTGGGACGGGGGATTAACCCCCCCCCCCCCCGGTTCCTACTCCGATGCGTATATATGGTTTCAAGGAGCTTGTGAATTGAACATGATCGAGTTTATAGTGAACAAAGCAAGCTCAGAAAAACTTTGATATTTTCTCATTGTAATTTTTCTTTAATGTGTGATTTTTTGTCTCGGCTACATTAAAGCAGTTCCTTCTCTTCATGATCAGTTCTATAATTTGTTCACACTGATCTCGATCTCGGCCAAATTATATATATATAAAAAGAAAGTAGGATAAAAAAGAAAAGAAAATTAGCACGATGAACATGTAGGTTTAGCAAAATAAGATGTATTATTTTGAAAAATTTGAGCCATAATTATTATTTTATTCTTTACATAAAAAGAGAGTTGAATACCGTATTATGAAATAGATTTATATAAAACCACAAATGATGTTAATAAATAAAAGTCAAAAGATGTTTAACTTACTTTTTTGTTTGTCAAAGATTTTCAGGGCTGTTTTTTTCTCTTTCAAATAGCCCCCTTCCTACTTTTAATTTGCTTCTGACGCCAATGTGAGGGGAGGGGAAAGGAGGGAGTTACATGGGCTCTTCAAAGCATATACTCAATACTTATAACGGTCCTAAAGCTAATTCTGAAATCAGTTTGAACAGTCTCTTTAAAAACGACTACAGCGTTTTACCGATTGCGTTGATGATTTTATTGATGACAACATATTTTTTATGTGTGTGTGTGTGTGTGTGAGGGAGAGGGTGTGTGTGTGTGTATGTGTGTGTGGAGGGAGGGGGGAAGGGGGTAATTGGTAAGCCGTTACATGGCATATGAATAATACAGACAAAATCTATAAATGATATTAAGCGAGTGGAAAAAGAGAAAGGTGATTTCCTACAAATATTTTGAAGTAAAATGAAATTAATTTCAAAACAATATAATTAAAACAAAATATTTTATACTTGACTTCATTTTCTTTCTTTTTTAAATAAATATTTTTTACGAAATGATAGAGATGTACAGCAGATTATTATTTTTAATACAAAAATTGCTATTTGCTATTTTCTAATGCATGGACTGTGGCTTATTTAACCACAAACAGAGATGGAAAATGTATTAATTGGTTTAGACATCGGGATCGAGATGCCTCTCATACCTCGATACGGATACGGATACGTATACGGATACGGATGCGTCAGATAGAACAATCTCTATTAAAATACACTCTCAACCACTATTGATAAAATTATTTCAATAGTGGTCGTATTTCAATAGTGGTTATTACATATGTGTGTTATTGAAATGCACTCTCAACCACTATTGATATAATTATTTCAATAGTGGTCGTATTTCAATAGTGGTTATTACATATGTGTGTTATTGAAATGCACTCTCAACCACTATTGATATAATTATTTCAATAGTGGTTGTATTTCAATAGTGGTTACTAACTATGTTTGTTACTGAAATGCACTCTCAACCACGATTGATATGATTATTTCAATAGTGGTCGTTATTTCAATAGTGGTTGCAACATACGTGTCTACTTAGATTTTTGTATTTAATTGTTACAATCATATTTGTAAGATTGCTTGCTGTGTTTTTGGCTTGACAACTACGTTTTATGTTTAGAATTTCAAGTATTGTCGCTCTCGTTGTACTCTTAGTTTAAAATATCTTAAAAGTGCATCCTAGTAGAATTTTTCTTAGACGTTGATTACTTGGCACATTGAAATTTTGAAAATACTTATCCTGTGTTACAACACGCTTTGTTAAAATAACGCACTTTGAAAAATAAAATTCAAAGTGTGTTCAATTTAGATCCAACTGAAGTAAATGCATTTCGATAAAATAAAAATTTCTTTGTAAAGTACCCAAATTTCAATCATATTAATTCTTTTTGAATAAAAAAGTGTATTGCTTAGTAATTTTCTTTCATGTCGTTAGGTTTGAAAAATAATTGGCCCTGATTGGTAAACTTTTCGGTATTAAAGTCACTTCAAGATCTGAGATATAGAGATTACAATATATTATATTGTTGTGGTATTTGGTATAAAAGGGAAATGGAGAAATGAGCACTGTTGAATAGCATAATTTCGTTTCTTTTAATGTTTAAATTATGGAGTCTGTATTTACTTAACATGTATTACAATGCACTTTGAACAAAAATGTAGATGTAGGAGGTAGGGAGGGGTGCTCGACTTAAAACATTCTAATTTTCTGGAGAAATAGGGAGTAGTTGTAACCTTCCATATTATGAAATTTTTTTTTCTACTTTCATAAGTGGGGATAAAGGCAACAGACTGTTATTACATGTATTAACTTTGTTGTATTTTTTTTCTATGATTGAATATCTAAACATCGTCGAAGAGGGGCTAACAAGGTTTCCAACAAACAGTGAGGGTGATATTGAAGCAAAACACTACATAGAACTAAACATCCTCCAATCTGTATTATACCATCTCACCGCCAAAAACTGTCAAATTGAATGAAATGTAGGCTATTATTAAGGTGACACTGTCCTATTTTGTAAAGGGGCCAGTTTCCGTAAGACCTATTTATTCGAAAGATTTTTTTTTTAAAATAAGATTTATAGAAGAAAACATCCAAACCAAATATCATCTTATGAACTATACTAGTATCAAGAATATTCCTGAAATAATTCTTTAACTTCTCGTCATTTTTTTTTTACTTATGAAGCACAACACCGTTGTCACCTGCATACGGAGTTTATATCTCGTAGTTGATTGGATACGCAAGAACATGACCTATCTGTGCACAATATCGGAAACGAGGCAGCTTATTTACAAACAAGTTTATGAAACAATGATATCAACAGTCTCGTTTAAAATCACTTTATAGTTCTAAAATTTATATTATGACCTTGTAAACAAATATTTACCATTGAATCAAAAATATCGTCAGTCCATTTTTTATATACTTGTTTGAAAAGGGATATATATCCCGATCACGACAGGAGCAATTTGAAAGTGGATGCCCAGTCCATGACACCTGATCCCACCTCTGATCAATGTTTCGGAGGTCCGTGTTTGTTCTGCTGCAATTATAATAGTTTAATGGACTTTTGAGCTTGAATATTGCTCGTTATCTCCATATATTTCATTTCAATTTGAAAGAGGAAAAGAATCTGACACAGTAGAATGACATTTTATTGTTAATTTTTTGAAAATATTTGAATGTGGTAAACTCTTTGGACACTGTGTTCAAATAATATCTATAAATATATTCAGCAGAGAAATAAATAATGGATATACAACTTGATTTTCAAATTAAATAGGTGGTTGAGATATCACAGAACTTGTTCATTTTTTATGTAGATATGCTTGCAAAAACCATAGAAGTAAATAAAAATATGTTAGTCTTAAAAATGGAGAGACTGAATTTTAAATTAGCCATTACACAACATGCTTTCTAATTGAACAAAAGTCGGGAATTACATTAAATTGTATTAAATAATTTTAGTATTGTTGTGGACGGAAATTAACTTGAGTAAAACAGGAGAGTTCAATTAGGTTTTAAACTAACACGATTTAATTTTCTTAATTATTGACAAACAACTTGATGAAACATACTAAAATACACTCAGATAATGGCAAATGCGTCATTATCCATATAGAAAGGCGTCACTCCTTTGGATCAATAAGAGACACAAATTCAAGGAGTTCATTTGATGTTCCTTATAGTTGGCCATAGATATTAACCTGATAAATTTCGTTTCAGTATGTGCAACGGTTGTGAAGAAAAAGAACGGAAACTAACTGGACCGACAGACCGACCGACAGACAGCAGCAAAGCAATATGCCCTCCCTTCTTCGAAGGAGGGGGGATAAATATGTCAGAAGGTATTTTACACCAGACACGTATACACTGTACATAGCATTACATGTAAGTGTGGCATTTTTTCCCAAGCATATAATTTGTTTTTAACTGTTGATTTAAATTCCAGTTTGTCCCTGGGGTAGTAGTATGTGTGATAAAAAGAATTATTAAGGAGTTCATCTGATGTTCCTCGGATAATCCTCAGGGATGTTAAGCACATGTCATATGTACAGTCTTCAGATTCATAGTTTTAGTATAAAACCAATAGCTCATACAAAAATTGCGACAAGGGACCTCGGTTTATTCGGTCTCATCCGAAAGAACTAGTCTATACTTTCAACAGTGGGATTTGAACCTGCTATGTTAGGATCAACACCTTACTTCGCAACTCTTGAGCAGACTCTCTAACTACTGTGCCATGAAAAATGGTTATAAGGAACAGTTTTCAAGCTCAAAAGTCCATTATAGCAATACGAATGAGGGGCAGAGCAAATACAGATCTTAATTACGTCAAGTGGTATCAGGTTCTGTAAAGAAGTGAACATCTCTTGCCGACTGAACACACCCTCCGTCTGATCCGGAAATAACGAGATAATCAACATTTCAACGCATGATGCTCGTGCATTTATACAGTAAACGTATACTAATATTCACCATTATAATTTAAATAGTCTTCTAAAATTAGTATAGGACCACAGAAGTTGAATAATTGCACACACCGTGTGTTATTGTGTTATGATTAAAAAAAACGTACCATATCTTTGTTCAGGGAAAATATTCATTGGAATTAACCTCTGTGACTCTTCATCAGCGTCTTCTGTTTTTCTTGGATCTATAAAAAATCTCACATTTTTTAATTGTCAGAATTTGAACTGGATAGTTGTAACGGTTTGTGATACTAACAAAGGGCTTGGGTTTATATAGTTTTGAATTTTTTTTAGAGAAACAGGAAGTATTTGTTTTTAAATTCATTAAGTTTCTCTCGTAGACTTTGCATAAATAAAAGGCTTCAACAACTCAACAAATTAGGAGACAAAATATTCCTATATTGCTATTGTGATTGAAATTGCTAATTTGGGTTACATTTTGTGAAAATGAACGTTTTAAATATCTGTTGAAAAGTAAAAAGAGCAATGAAAAAGTAAAAAAAAAACAAGTAACAGAGTTATCTAAAATATATAGACTCTTGTAATAGAGGATAACTTTTATATTGATATAGAAATGGACTGAAGAATAATTACCTTTAATTTAATTTTTTGATAAGTCTTGGGATTTCAAAAGTCAAGGTAAGAAATAAAATAATAAACATAAACATTTCAAGAGGTCTTTTTACAGAAAGATGGAAACACCTAAATATGTTACTTAAACAAAAAATAAGGCATATTAATGTCAAACTTTATAAATAACTACAATGCTTATGGAAGTGTGACCAATTCATAGAAAACAATAAAATAGTGTATATACCATTTTTTAAGAAAAAATTTCAATTTGTGTACTTTCCATTTGTACTAATTAAAAACTCAGACAAAAAGTAACACCGTATGCAGCGTTTACGCTTGAAGAGCGTGCAAAAGCAGACAGTATGGCGTCTGCAGGGGGTTCCCTTAAAGACATCTGTAAAAAATAAAAACAATAAAAAGCTAATGAATTCCACTCATGAAAAATTGTTCCAAATAAATTAACCCCCCTTCCCCACAGTAACGCATTTTAACGCATATAGCATTTCCTATTTCTAACGCAAAATCACTCATATACCCTTTCCCCGCAATCACGCATTTTCATACACTTTAAAAAGTTCATGTAATCTTAAATTTTATACCGATTTCCTTCTATTTTATGCTTGCAAAAATTTCAAAAAGTAAGAAAAGTTATATTGGTATTTAAATATTACGTCATAATATTATTTACGCTAAATTGTATGAAAACGTGTACCGCGCTATAAGGTGCTTGCGGGGAAATGGTAAATTTTTTATTTCTATCACGTGATCATTAAGTGTATGTTGCATAACAGTTCAGTAAGTTATAAAAAGCTAATGAATTCCACTCATTAAAAATTGTTCCAAATAGATTAACAAACATAAAATTGTTTACTCTAGATAACCACGACATTAAGTTAGCAGCATACAATAAGTTGAAAATAGTTCCAAAAACTGGGTCAACCTGAAGTGAAGTCGATTTGGTATGGACACTAAGGTATCAGATGATAACTAGGAGATATGAGAGTCAATGACTGTTTGTTATTTGATTTAACTGGGGGAATACTCCTGTGACAATCTCACAGACCCCTTTAGTATTCAAGAATTTCATACATGTAGAAAAATGATGCGCAGTGCACAGCTGGAAATTCAAAAAATAAAAATTTACAAGTGGTGCGTTAGCAATTTTGTCTAGTGTACTTGTTTTCCATATGTCATAGCCTCCAGTAAATGGATCTTCTTGAGCTGTACAAAAACATATTAGATGAAGGTTGTCTCTCTCTCATTCACTCCTCTATGGCACATGATCCCACCTCTGATGTTTCGGAGGTCCGTGTTTGCTCTGCTCTTATTTTGTATTGTTTTATGGAATTTGAAATTGAATACTGTTCGTTATCTTCATATCCTTTTACTCTCATCTATTTGAATAACATCCACAGATACCAAATATGAAAATGTAAAATGTTGCCCTGTACATTAAGTACACTTGTATCGAGTTTCGAATTTCTATTTAGTCTTCTAGACACCTAAAAGTAAGAATTGATTCGTCTTAGATACAATGTATGATACGATCTAATAAAAAATATATGCATGATTTGAATAAGGTTTAATAATGCTTCTCTGTTTGAAAAATACAGATTTTTAAAGTAGTTAAGTACATGTAGTAGACTATCTAGACTGGGACGGATTAGAGACTGAAGAGTTTACGTGCACATAGAAATATCTGTGATTTTTTGTGATGAAGAACAATTATTTTACAAGATGGTTTTAATACTTTTCTTGTGATATGGACGAATAGAATATGGTTAAAATAACATGTTAATTAGTATTATATTTAAAAGAAGAGGCCAAGGGGCCACATCACTCTCAACTATTCTTGAAAAGAAGATTTTTAAAGATTTTTTCTATATATTCCGATTAAAAAAAATGGATCATTTTCAACTATGACGTCATATATTTGTAGTTCAAAGAAGTGAATTCACAGTGTACACTGCAAAAGGGAAGATTACGGAGTACACTTCATTGGGAGGTCTTAACGTATCTGCGTATTAAAACTGCTAACATGTAAGTTTCCTTTGACACAGTAAAATCATTCAGTGCTAAAATTTGTAAAAATAAAAAAAAATTCAATAACATATCAGCTTTAACAATATTACATCCAACATGATTTTTCTTGCTATTGCCTTCTTAAACAGAATTGCTTACTGCTTCAGTGATGCAACTTTACGTGTTTATATTTTACAATAATGAAAAGGAATACTTTGAAGGTTAAACTTACTAGGGTGTAATACATTATGTTTCATGTTTTCCGTTTCCATTTGACCATACTTTTCGATCAACTCAGTCTTAACCTCCATATCATTCTCTGAATACACTTTGATTTGAAGAATAAAGGCACTGAGGCCAAAATAAAAAATACCTTTGTTTCCCCTAACGCGACAGACCCAATTAAATCGCACCGACTGAAAAGATTTTTCTAAATAAGATGATGCAATTATTTTTTTTTATTGTTAACGAAGTTGTATAAAATTCAATTTTATCAAAATCAGTGTTTATCAGAACGATCGACATTGTTCTAGTGTGATTTTCAAGCATTTGTTTGAAACAAAATGGCGCCCAGATGTGATTGGCCTGAAATATGTAATTAGATCATTAGTATATTAAAGAATGTTCAAAGAATTTATGCATTTCACTATATAACCATTAGAGCCCCACCCTAAAACAGATAATTAGTTCTTCTTAATACAACGGCGACCTCTCAATCTTATGCCTTTATCTAATTAGAATTCTTCATTCTTGAAACAATTCGATAACAAAATTTACCATGACGAATTAAGAGTGTTTCGGAGGTGTCTTGGCGTCTCCATGTGAGTGAATAAATTTTCGAAGGGCACGTCAAACAACAAACAAACGAACCTGTCTGTTGAATTTAAGGTACGTAATACATGGTAAGGCCCGCCTCATGAGCAGATGAGAGGCCCACCTAGTGAACACATTCAATTTCACTAAACATTTTATTTAATTTGAGTCTTGATCTAATAACCAGTTCATCTATGTTCCTATGTTTGCTATATATGGAAACATAGTTCTAAATATGTCTGAATTTTAATCCTGACAAATATAATTGAAATGTGTTTTCTTCATGCCTTTATTTATGGGTAAAAATTCGTGACTATGACATTGTATATAGTATTTTTATCATTTGTAGGTTCGGTTTGGTTAAATTAAATATTGTTTACATACTCTTTCCATATAGTTTTGAAATCATGTTTCAGCTTCCTGAAACGTCCAGTGTATTTTTCTTTAATTAGGCCCTTGAAAATTGGTTGCTTCTTTGCTTTTAATCCTTTCGAGATTTGTTGGGTCGACATTTGAACATTAATCCATTGCTCCAAATTTAGACGTACTCAGCACTTTTTTGCCATTAATCAATGGGGGATTTTTTTAGAACTAGCATCTTCTGCGACACTGGACACAAGTTTTTATGGTCCCTTTTGAAGGATTGTTTTCATAGGGATTTAAACCCGAGACTGAAAATTAGCTACTTACTTCTAAACTCCAAAGCAAAGTGCTCTAGAACCAGTTGCAAATCTCATGGTCCTTAAAAAAGTACAATGATTGTCTAAAAGCACTGGAGGCTGATGGGAGGTTTGAAAAAAATATACTCGGATGTCCGGTCTTTGCGTATTTGAGAAACTTGTCTTTTTTTTTATTTGATTTATATGAAATTAATGTTCCCTGGCGTGAGATATTTCACAAGATCAACTGAATAATAGTTGTGAGTTAATTCTTTATAAATTTTGCTTTTAAACGGCATATGTATGACACTAAGCATTTTGTTCACAAATCGCTTTCTTTTGTACGTTTCTTATTTATAAAGGTCATTTTCCATGAAATTTAATAATGTATTTTCAAAGTTGCTGTCAGATAAAAAAATGTTTACCTACCTATCGACCCAACCTGAGAATTTAAGGTCGGGTTAGGGGAAACAAAAATACTTTTAATTCCGGCCTGATGAGAATTTTCTTAAATTACAATACTTAATAAACACCAATGAAACAGAAATTTATTCAATGAAGGGTTATCCAAGAGTAAGATTTATTGTTGTTTTGACGTCATATGTAATAAACTCCATTCAATATTTGCACTTGTTCATCTACCCCATGTCAAGTGTTTGTTATTACAGTTAATAATAAGAATTAGTATACAGTGAAAATCAGAATACAGTGGACCTTCAGATATCCGGACGCCAGATATCCGGATGCTTCAGTATCCGGACGTTTTTTCATTGGAACGAAATTTTTACATGTTAATCTGTCTTGTTTAACTTGTGATTCAGATATCCGGATGCTTCACATATCCGGACAAATTGGCTGGGAACCAAAGCGTCCGGATAAATGAGGGTCCACTGTATTACCCTTTTCCGATTTCTTTTTCAACCTCTTTATGATGAATACAACTATAAGTACAGCAATGATAACGCCTATTATTACTCCTCCTGTG
>NW_026938155.1:0-11794 GCF_032062105.1 Saccostrea cuccullata
GAAATCAATAAGAAATCAATTACAAGTAATAAGTTTATAAATGCTCTTACTTTGAATTTTAGATTCGTCGTGCTATATCGTCTGCACGGAGGGCATTATTAAAAGATTTTGTCCCTCAGAATCTTGGATTTGGCCATCTCACTAGAGAAGACGTAAAATCTAACCACACTAGACCACTGGCTAAAGAGCTTTTTTCTCCTGGTTATGAACAAGACCCACCTGTCCTACTTGTTCTTGACGGGACGTACATTTATATACAGAAATCATGTAACTTCAGATTTTCAAGGCGCTCCTTCAGTATGCACAAACACAGGCCATTAGTGAAACCGATGATGGTAGTAACTACGTCAGGATATGTGGTATCTGTCCTGGGGCCGTACCTTGCCGACTCGAAGAACAACGATGCCGGAATCTTAAACCACATGATCCGGAACAACACAGAAGAAATGCGAGACTGGCTACAGGATGGTGACACGTTCATCGTAGATCGTGGATTCCGGGATAGTTCGGAGGTGCTTGGCGACATTGGTGTCAACATGGAAATGCCTTGCTTTTTGCAGAGGGGCACATCTCAACACACCACACAGGAAGCTAACCAATCACGCTTAATAACCAAGGTATTTTAACTATTATTACTATAATTTTACATTTAATTTCCTGTACATTTGTACATTGTACTTGTCTTCTAGTATTTATGAAATATTTTACATCATTATAAAAATGGGTGCTTTGTTTAAATAATTAAATTCAAATCAATTTTAAAGGTGCGGTGGGTTGTCGAATCAGCCAATGCGAGGTTGAAGAGATGGAAATATCTGAATCATGTCATACCAAATACACAGATTCCCTTCATTGGCGACTACGTAAGAATCGTGTGTGCCCTCTGCAACAGATTTACTTCCGTCTTAAGTTCTGGCAATGCGGAAGAGGATCAGGCCATGGCCCTAAAAATGCTGCATCTCTCCAAGCGGACAAACGAGCTACAGGAATTTGTAGAAAGTAATGGACTGTCAAACAGGACATATTCATGGCAAAAAATTGACGCAGCCGGTTTTGCGCAAGACTTCCCTAACCTGACTGATTCCGAAATTCGCCAGTTAACGCTAGGAGTGTACCAAGTAAAAATGGCAAAAGCATACACTCAGGAACACCTACAGGATGACGGTACATACGAAATTCTTGTGAACGAGGACCTGGATGGTATTATTGGAGCCAAAATTCAGAGTCGTCATGTCAGTTCCAAAAAGTACTCCTGTTGGGTAAAGTACGAAGATGGTGTTGTCATATCATGGTACTGTAAGTGTAAAGCCGGCGCACGCATTGTTGGTTGCTGCGGACATATAACAAGCGTAATTTGGTTTTTATCGCATGCCCGACACCAGGATAAGCCCGTGCAGTTAGTGCGTGATTGGTCAGAACACCTCGAGGACGCAGCTCGCGTGATCGACGATTCTGACAGCGGCGAGGAGAGCTCAACTGAAGAATAGATTGTCTACATAAGCTAGTTACATTTATTTTCTGGCAGTGATATATTTCACATTTATCGATATTATTTATCATTGAAAGAAATTTCCAACTGAAATACCTAAAATACTTAGGACATGTATATGATTATTTTCA
Organism: Saccostrea cuccullata; assembly: GCF_032062105.1. Classification (NCBI taxonomy): domain Eukaryota; kingdom Metazoa; phylum Mollusca; class Bivalvia; order Ostreida; family Ostreidae; genus Saccostrea; species Saccostrea cuccullata. Next base: position 1,621 of record NW_026938155.1, read on the forward strand.
CGATATATAGATCGTCCTTATGCTTCTTTTACAGCAGCGTAATACTTGTTGGTGTTTGAAATTATGAATGAATGGATGAATGGTCTGTGTTACATATTCGATCAAAAATTGCTCAAATTATTATTAATTAATGATTATTAAAGATGATAATTAATGATCATTAAAGAAAATTATTTTCTATTTATAATTATGTTTTTCCCTCTTTTTATTTTACATTGATTAAAACGATACGAATTGTGTTATACTGATATGTGTATGGATTTATCACAGCACCTTTACAATTGACGTGTATAACGTCAACGCTAAAATGGCGACGTTAAGTTCCAAACAACGGCATTTCCAGGCAATTTTTTTAATAATATTTAAAAAATAAACATATACTGATATATATCATCTGAAAGGAAATTGTTTTGGCTTTCCTCCTCGAAAATTAAAAGTAAATTTCAACACGCGGCATTTAAACGGCCAAAACGCCCCTTGTTCTTTACATCAGTGCTGTCTTTTTGGTGAAATGGAGATGTGTGAGTATTTGGCTAATCATTTTCCAGATTTATTGGAGATAAGGGACAATGACGGATTGACAGTGTTACATTCAGCTTGCTGTGAGGGAAGTGTGGTAATTGTCTCTTTTCTTATAGAGAAAGGGATGGATTTCAATGCCTTGTCAAATGGTGGTAAAACTATCTTGCATATAGCTTGTCTCAATGGAAAGATTGAAGTTTGTGAGTACTTAGTTAATAATTATCCCCATCTATTAGAGGTCAAGGACAAATCTAGTAACACAGTGTTACATGCTGCAGCCTGGAGAAGTAATGTTCAAATAGTAAAACTACTGATTGAGAAAAAGATGGATGTCAATACAATACAGGAAGATGGTGAAACAATTTTACATCAATGTTGTCGCTCTGGTAAAATGGAGATGTGTGAGTATTTGGTCAATCATTTTCCAGAGTTATTGGAGATAAAGGACACTGAGGGGTGGACAGTGTTACATTCAGCTTGCAGCGGAGGAAGTGTAGAAATTGTGTCTTTTCTACTCAATAAAGGATTAGATACCAATGCTTTGTCAAATAATGGGAAAAATATTCTCCATAGAGCCTGTCTCAATGGAAAGTTTGAAGTTTATAAATACTTAGTTGAGAATTATCCCCAACTTTTAGATGCCAGAGACAAATGTAGTAATACAGTGTTGCATGATGCAGCCCGAGAAGGAAATGTTAAAAAAGTAAAATTACTGATTGAGAAGAAAATGAACATCTTTTCCCGACAGGAAGATGGTGAAACAATTTTACATCAATGTTGTCGTTCTGGTAAAATGAGGATGTGTGAGTATTTGGTCAACCATTTTCCAGATTTTTTGGGGATAAGGGACAATAGAGGATGGACAGTTTTACATTCTGCCTGCTGGGGAGGAAGTGTAGAAATTGTGATTTTTCTACTTAATAAAGGATTAGACAACAATGCCTTGTCGAATGATGGTAAAACTATCTTGCATATAGCTTGTCTAAATGGGAAGTTTGAAATTTGTGAGTACTTAATTGAGAATTATCCCCATCTATTAGCGATGAAAGACAAATCTAGTAACAAAGTGTTGCATGACGCAGCCTTCGGAGGCAATGTTCAAATAGCAAAACTATTGATTGAGAAAAAGATGGACGTCAGTGCAAAACGGGAAAATGGTGAAACAATTTTACATCTGTGCTGTCGTTCTGGTAAAATGGAGATGTGTGAACATTTGGTCAATCATTTTCCAGATTTATTGAAGTTAAAGGACACTAAGGGGAGGACAGTGTTACATTCAGCTTGCGGGGGAGGAATTGTTGAAATTGTTTCCTTTCTTATTGAAAAAGGAATGGACATTAATACCTTGTCAAATTATGGTAAATCTATCTTGCATATAGCATGTCTCAATGGGAAGTTTGAAGTTTGTGAGTACTTAGTTGAGAATTGTCCCCATCTATTAAACGTCAAAGACGAATTTAGTAACTCAGTGTTGCATGCTGCAGCCTGGGGAGGCAATGTTCAAATAGTAAAACTATTGATTGAGAAAAAGATTGACATCAATGCCCTACAGGAAAAAGGTGAATCAATTTTACATCACTGTTGTTGTTCTGGTAAAATAGAGATGTGTGAGTATTTGGTCAATCACTTTTCAGAGTTGATGAAGATAAGAGACAATAAAGGATGGACAGCGTTACATTCAGCTTGCAGTGGGGGAAGTTTAGACATAGTATCTTTTCTATTAAACAAAGGATTAGACATCAATGCATTGTCAAATGTTGGTGAAAGTGTACTACATGTTGCTTGTCTGAATAGTAAACATGATGTTTGTAGGTATTTATCAACGAATTATCCAGACTTGTTAGCAGTAAAAGATAATCAAGGTAAATCAGTGATAGACATTGCCGCTGAACAAGGTGATATAGACCTGATTCATATTCTGAGAGAACGGCGCCATTAGGGACCTTCTTAAATCCTCATCAATTCTGTATTTTCATGACAGAAATGCTGAGAAAAATTCATGATGAAACTCTTTCCTAATACTTATGTGATAATGTTGTTTTTATATTGATTTTAATTTTAAGAAATGTTCTTTCAGATGCCAGGTTTTGAAGTAGTTTTAAATGATAAACTTGATTTTAAATAAATATGTTTTATTTAAACATTATCCATGTAAATAAAGTTATTTTGGAACAACTTACTATAATTAAAGTCTAGAAATCTCTAGAGCTCTAAACTTAAAACTTGACTCCTAAACGGAATAAATACATAAGTAAACATAGCCATTTGTCAATATTTTCCCACCAAAACCCTTGACCCCATTTGTCCTGTGTGTGCAGCTACTTACTACCTATGTAGCCCAGGACCAGTCAATGTATATAGTTGCAATTAGTAATTTTGAAAAATTTAATAAGACCACTGACAGAAAGTTGTTTTTTTTTAAACTCTTATTTTTTAATACTTTTATATTAACTCTATGAAAGAGGCATATGAGAGAATTCATTAAATTATTTTAATTTGTCGAAAACTGATGAACTACTTTGATTTTTAACTTTGTAATGAATGTTTTTATGACACAAATAGTGTATGAATGTTATTTATGATTTGCTGATATTCCATAACATTATATACATTTTTACTTAGACACATATATTTAGAGATGGATTCATACCTATACTTTGGTATGCAACTATATGCACATGTATTATTGCTAAAAAGTTATTATCCACTATAATAAAAAACGTGGATATGTAAAGAGTAATATCATTTGTATTTAAATTCAAGAGATATAACTCAGTGACCTGTGTCAATATCTATTATTTTATGTCCTAATTGATATATAGTATTTATCTGATTTTATTATGACAAAAAAATCTGCTGTAATCTGCGTTATCGAATTCAGCAAATGTATTTTAAATTTTTCACAGAATCTGGTATTGATTCAGGGTTTATTTGATTGTATAATAAACATAATCACAGTGCAACATCTCGTTTTGATTGCTGTTCATGTAATGTATTAAAACGGTTAAAATTGATAACACTTACATAAAAACAGTGATCAACCTTATAAAGTCCAGTATACAAAACAAGAATAAGTCAAGACCAAAAATCTTTGAAATCTTAAAAGGTTAGATCAGATGTCTAGTTAAATGTAAAGTTTCAAGTACGACAATTTTTATGTACTTTTATTTACAGACACATGGAACGCTTGCAGTTCTTTAAGCATCAGTGTATTTATTTAGAGATTTGTCAGATTTTTTTATGTAATTTATTTTATGATTGATCACTGTTCATTCTTTTTATCTTTTGACATGTGACGTGATACCTTTTGAATTTAAAGATGGAATTTGGATATTAAAATGTTTGCAAGTTCTTCAAATGATTTAGTACCAAATCTCTCATTATCATACTTTGTATGAGAATTCAAAATCGTTTATATATTCCAATAATTTTTAATATTTTCAATACTGATATGAATTTTCATTAAAAAAAATCAATTATTTCGGAAAACAGAAAGAGATAAATCTATGGTTTTGGTAAAACTTGCGTTTTTATCAATGAAAAACAAATAAAAATATACCCCCCTCCATAAAACAACAAAAAATCATACAGGTTATTGGACTGCCATTTCACAAACTCATGCTTAAGTTTATTGTGTTTCACGGGGGGGGGGGGGGGGGGGGGGGGGGCATAAGTTTATAAACAAACAAAAAAACCAACAAAAATGTTTTTTTTTATTTCAAAGTTATAAACATCTAAAACATTGTACTTTACTAATATTTATGTGTTAAATGTAGAAGAGAAGATATAAGGAACATTTTATCTCATCCGAGACTATTTCAAAATATGGTGATGCTTTAACTCTTTGCCTATCGCGCCTTCTGTGACGTAATAGTAGCATTACATTTGTTACTTTTTGATGACGTTATCCTTTTCCCCACAGCGCACTCGCGATTACTTGCTGAAAAGACGTGGTTTTGAAGTTGAATATTTACACGGTGTATGTAGCAATGGTTGTCGTAAATATCGCCGTAATATTCGTGCAACCATCTTTAATTTTGAATTCAAGTCTTGATGGTGATTAAATCCTGTTAATTTTTTTAAAAATAATTCTTTCATGTGGAATGTTACAAACTTAATTCATTATATTAGCTTACAACTTATTCATTTTAAATTTCATACTTAAATCTAAAGCATCAATGAAAATAATTATTTGATTTTTAGGGTGTCATTTTATGCTCGTGTTTAAGAGAGACACTTGCTCCGCCGCCCCTTTTTTTTATTTCTTCGGTCCATGAATATCGACTTTATCGAAACTTGCAGAATCTTCAATTATAAATAAAAATAGAAATGAGGTCTTGAAGAGAATGATTCTCACTTGTGAAGATTTTCATAAAAGTTGTTTTATCGATTTGTTAGGACAGAAAAGAAGTTATAGATTTCAGCATATCTAATTTTATTTATTAAGTGTTTTTACCAAAAAAAAAATATTGTTGGAATATATCGCTTAATTTTATATTCAACAATACAATAGCGTATTGGTTGACAACAGGAAACATTTCATTTCTTCAGTTAAATTTAACTGATCACACCTTCTTTTTAATATTTTTTTGTTCGATATACAGATGAGATACTTCCGTCGGACTCGGCATTTGAATAATCAGTTTAAAATTAGCATTATACTGGCGTATATTTTATCATTTTCTGATCCAAAATCTACTATGGTTGAGATGTAAAGCGGATCCGAAACCCTTGACTAGCTAAGATTGAAGAATCTTCACACCCAAATGGAATTTTAACACATTTTTAAAAACAATGAAATAGTTTACAAGAGAGGCCAAGAACTTCTCGGACGTAGCGGTCAGTACTCCACATTTTTTCCCGATGGTGCCCGAAGTATTCCGAGTATTTGTGGAGCAAATCAAGGAGTACTCTTAAAAAAAGGTTTCTTCAGAAATGCGTTAATTGTAGCTGTAGTTATTGAGAAATTCATACAGTAGGTATTTCTACAATTTCTCCAAGGGTTGTCAAAGGAATACATTTTGCCTTCGTTATCAGATTAAACGCGATGAATTTTATGAACATGCAGCGTCGATGTAGACGAAACCTGTCCACTTTTAAAAAAAGACTAGTGTATCTAAAAAAAAACTTGCAGAAAATAAAGTCAGATTAAGAAACATGGTATACAATAAAAACTAATCAATCAATCAGAATTTTTAAGGAGTTGGTGCGTATATAGTAGATTAGTATACTACTATACTTTTGTTATTGCTCGGGTATTCCTGTGATCATCATATTATTAGAATATACAAGTTAACCGCATAAAAAAATTGATTGTGTTTGTAAAAGATATGCAATTCTAACCGACATAAATTTTCATATAAATTACAATGGATAATAAACAGACTATCTCAATAATTTGACTGCATTTTATTTCAGTAATGAAAAAATATATTCTTTCTACTTTTTCTTTCCGACATTTCATAGTTTATTGGCAATTTTTATTTAACTTTTATTTTCCGAAATTTATGAAAGAGTAAATTTCAGGTAGTAAAACTAGGACTGAAGACTTTCCAACTAAAAATCAAAATTGAACGATAAATCATTGACATTAAAATAATAAATGTAAAGAAAGCCATGTTGAATTTGAGATCAGTATCATGTGTTTCGGACAAAGTGCAATCACTGACATGTAAAATAATTCACATGTAATTGATTTTTTTCACCCATCGATTATTCATAAACTTGGTAGACATAAAACTCATACCCCACCGAAAAAAAATCGGAAACACAAAAAATGTCGGAATTGTTGAGCATAATTCCTGAGATTATATAAATGAAGTACATAATTTCTAATCAGTCATTCTATATAACAAGCTGTTGATCAAAGAAAAAAAAATGCCTGAAATGCTGAATATACCGGTAATTCCGGAGATAGATTTAGGAAATAATTTAGATTGCTGTTGATGAAAAATGTTTACCCCCCCCCCCTCTCAAGAATGGAGTTTTTAGCGCCTATATGCATTGCTATTCATACATGTATCTCTACACTACCCTTTGAATACAGTCACGAGTTAATTGTCCATTCACAAGGTGTATATCAAATGTTTTTTTTCTGTTTATAACATACAGGCGTCGGAGAGGGGAGGAGGGGGGGGGGGGGGGGGGTAGGGGCGCTTATCCCCCCACTTGTTTGCAAATATAACGGGGTATACGTAATACATGTATAGGCATTGAAAAATGGGTTTACCCTGGGTTTTTTTTTGCTAGTTTATCCCCCCCAATTTCAATTACCCCCCCCCCCCTACTTTCGATTTCCTTCCGACGCCTGTGTATAACAAAAAGATATAGCTGGTGGAAGAATTACATCAAACCGTATCTTTTTATAGAAAGTTAATATTTACTCCCCAATTAGGTGTTTCTTACACCTATCATTTCTAGTGTATGCAGTGTTGTCAAACTTGAACCTACAGAGTACACGTATACAGAGGACATTCTAAGTATTAAGTACTTGTGTTCAATCCTTTTGTTGTAACATCTTAACAATAAAATATGTTCAAACCAAACCACACGTATAAATATGTATATTCTTAAACTACATGTACATGCAATTTAAGCGGATAAGTGAATATTGTTAGATACACTGACAATATAAACCTACTCAGGGCAGATCAAGGAATATTTCTAAGGGACTAATCAGTAGAAACATCTTTTAATTATACCCCCGCTCCGAAGCCAAGGAGAGGAAGGGGAAAGGGTATACTGTTTTACCTAGTGTGTTTGTCCGTCTATATAGCTGTTTGTGTGTCTGTCCGTAACAAAATTTGATCGCAGTTTTCGCAGCAACTACTCATCACAGATGCTTGAAATTTTAGCATATTCTTCACTGAGGCATGATATATCCTGGCATCGATTTTCTTTTTTAAGTCCGATGTTAACTGCCTGTTAATCCGTGCGTCTGTCGTACAAAGCATAACACATTTCCGTCGCAGTTTTCTATCTATAGACACACTGCAAATCAATTCAAGATTCCAGAGTGTGAAACTTCAGTTAATAATTCTACATAGAAGGAAATTACTATAATTTCATACATGGAGATTAAATGCATCACAGGCATTTACAATGTACCAACAACGAGGGGAGAGGACAAATGGGGACTGCCCTCCAACAATTTTTTTCCCAACATTACTTTTACTACTAGTATTCTTGATGGAAAACTCCCCCCACCCTTCCCCCCTCCCTCCCCCCCCTATATAAATACAGGTAATTGATTTCAGGATAATCAGGATAATGTAGAATAAATGAAAACAATTTGGTACTGAAAGAAGTTGGCCTTGAGAGAACTTGGCCTATCTTGGGCATTTTTTTGTCAACTTTTCAAGTAAGTCAATTAAAAATTAATCTTCTGTCACCCTTTCAAAAACAATGTTACTTGGCTGGATCATAGTTTTACAACGTTTAAACTTTTTAAAAATGAATATAAAGACAGACATGTATGTTAATGTACGTTCTTATTACCTGGCCGGACTTGGGGTATTGGGCGAGATTTCTTCATTTACATCCGCGTCTTTGAATTCCGGTTTAGGCAAGCAAAGCAGGAATCGGCTGTATAAATCATTATTGAATTTGCATATTTTCTTTCTTCGTCAAGGCACCGGCATATTTCGCCGGGATGTGCCATGCCACATATATTAACAACAGGCTTTTGAATGTAAATGTTACCTTAAAAAATTGTCTCGGTATTAATATTTCTTTAATATTTATTAATACGTGTGTTGTGAGATGTGTTGTATTTGTATTGTTTCATCTTTTATATTATTAGTAACATTTAGTTTCTTGAACATTCCAGAGTGGTCAACATGTTCGGTCATTTGATCTAGAACATTCTTAAATTTTGTGTATGTCCAGATTGTTCCAGTAATATCATGTTTTAACAATTTCTAGAATATTCTAGATTTATATTACTGTATAAATACCCTGTTAATTCGATGCATATAAAATACTTTGTCGTATGAGCACCATTGAGATACAACTGGGATATATTTTCACTGGGACATTGTGTGCAGCAACGGACACTCTGATGTATGTATTTTTAGATTCTTGCTAAGTTTGTACTTTATGTTTCATATACTTATTATATATTACTGTAAATAAATTATTGTTAAGTTTAAATTGTGTTATTGATCTTTGCTGGCATTTAGGGTTATTCTGACCCATAACAATGTGCAATAGGACTGAACAAATCAAAATCAAAATCAACCATAAAAGAAGACTCACCGCTACAAGTTTGTCTCTTTAATGTTCCACCATTGTACGCCGTCAAATATATAGTCGTATCGTAGTCCGATGCTGAGCCAGTCTTGTAGAGCCCGAGACTGCTCTGCCAGGTTTTGAGCTCATCCCATAGCTGAATTTGCCGACTGTCGTTGTTCAGCTGTTTTAAAAGTGATTCAACTGTAGCGGTGAAAAGAAAAAATAAATAAATACAAACCTGAATTTTTTTTCAAAATTTTGAATTTTTTTTTCATCAGATCAGTGAAATAATGATATACTCAGAAAATATGAATTTGTAACCAAAATTTAAGTTATTCATTATTTTATTTAATTATCTAGTATAGATCTATCTTTTTGTTTGATTGTAATTGTGTTCAGAGAATTTCAAAAAAAAAAAGAACATGGACTTTTATTTGTCACTTTAATACTAAGTTTAATAGGGGGGGGGGTGTAATCTAATTTGCTAGAATATTTTATTTGAACAATCTTTAAGTAATATTTTGTAATTGGAATTTTTATTTGTTAAATCAATGCTTGTTCAGAGGAAGACTCAATCAAACAATTTTTTTTATGTCATTGTATGAAGGGAGATGCCTCTCATGTGCGTGATACTAGTAACATCTAATATAGACGTAGTTATTTACCCCCTTCATTTACATGACTGTGTAATAAAAACAGGATTTTTCTATGACCTTCAATTGATTGATTGATCATAGAAATCTTCGTATTTTCACAGTGACGTCACAATTGATCGACGTCATCAACCGTCTATACCGTTTTAAAGTTTTTTTATGAGTTTCTGGCTTCATGGGAGGTGTAAAAATTATAAAAACGAAGCGTAATTCCGAAGAAAAAAAAATATTGATCTTATATAGATATTTATTCTCTTTAAAAATGTCTACATATAATTTACTATAATAAGACTAATCGAATTAATGAAAACATTTGTAATAAATGTAAAAGTCTTGTGCTTATGTGCTTGAGGGGGTGGGGGGAGGTATTGAAGCAACAGTATACGAATTATGGAAATCTAAAACCATAAATATTCATGTTAAAGTATTTAGATAAATAATTAATATTAATAATGAATTAATAAGTAATACCTCGGTAAATATTTTATGTACATGCATGTACTTACAGGCTATATCCTGTTATTTGCAACACGTTGCAAATAAGTTTTTACCACAGAAAATAATTGAAATAACGTATACCGATCCTTATCAAATTAAATTGATTCAGGTATATTTGAGGTTCATTGAGCAAATAAAGCAAATGATAAGGTAATGTTTTTAAGGCGTCTAAGAATAATTAAAATTACAAGTATGAAGCAGATTTATCAAAATAATTCTCTGATTCTGGAAAACGTTGCATGCAACGCTCCATAGTAAAATGATCGATT
>NW_026938156.1:0-115189 GCF_032062105.1 Saccostrea cuccullata
AGCAAGTAAATTATTCAAAGAGAAAAAAATTCCTACAGGAATTTCTGACCGAAAAAGAGAATCCTACAGGAATTTTAGAAATCCTATGGGATATATTTTTCCTAAGGGATTTTTTCTCTCTCCTGTAGGAAATTGTATTCCTACAGGAGATTAAATTCTCCCATAGTAATTTAATTTCCTGTAGGATTTCTTAAATATCCCACAGGAAATTAAGAAATCCTGCAGGATTTTGATAATATCCCTCAGGAATTTTATTTTTCCTATAGGAACTTTATTTTTCCTATGGGAATTTTTTGTTCAAAGGTGATTATCTCACCTGACAGGTGAGATTTACCTGTAACAAAGGTAGTTATGAACTCTGTGAGTGATGGTCTACCACTTGGTATACATGCTTTTTATGTGAAATGAGAATGTGGCGCGCGCCAAAATGCCACTTTTGAAATGGCATAATTATCCGGCACAGTGTTATAGGTAGAATACTTATTACATGTGTTTAGAACCCTTGCATACACACCCTTTTTTTGGGGGGGGGGGGGGGGGGTAGGGGCCGGGGCATCTAAATCAAATGTTGTTAAAAGTGTTAAAATAAAGCGAAAAGAAATTTAATTAATTATAATAAGCTGCCTTTCAAATTTTTTCGTATATCTATATCACAACATTGGGTATGTAAATATTTTCATTTTAAAGTAAAAATATCAATGATTGAAATAAAAGGTGGAATGTATCAAGTTTTCATTATCTTTCTTTAACTAAGAAAGCTGAATACCTAGGATCCACCTCCTGAAATCTGTTGCCGTAAATTGTCTTGCCAGCGTTTGGGGAATATGGGTGATTTGCACCAATGATACTTTTATTGACTCCATTGCTTTGGAAAATTTGACGTGATTTCTTGGCATGAAACCACGAAAACAATAATTTTTATATAAGATTCCAATAGAAAAAACTCTACCACCTTTTCGTCCGGTAAATTAAAAAAATCCGAATGTATAATATCTCATACTTGTACATGAATTATTTTATAACCTGTTTATGTTATAATAATAGATGTAATAGAAGTAAAACTGTGGTGAAGCAAAGCCACTAACATTTGTACAGTATATAACACACACGTACTTACACAGCAAGAACATTAAATTTAAGCTCTTGGATAGTTTAAGTAATGTTTTGTATGTTAAATGACCTTCCTTACTGATTTCTTTATTATATTCAACAAACAAAATAAGATGTTTGTAAATGATATCAATGGGAAGATCTTTGTTTGTTCACTTAATGGCCGGCGCGTATAAACAGCGATAAGAATCTAAGCAGGGCTTTACACATGATGACCATTCCCCTGCTGTTAATTGATGGGTGTAATTCTGAAGTCTGTAGGAAAAGAAACAAGAAGACGCAAACTAAGTTACGTGTAATCGTCTAAAATATAATCGCTGGATTGGAGTTTTTTTTACGATAGTGGGAGCAGGGCAACTAAGAGAATGTATTTGACCACGTGCTCAGTTTGGGACCAGGCAAAATTTATCACAATGATGGGACCGGTACAAACAGGCATGGGACAATGAGTTTTTTCATCGCAGAAAACCATGGGACAAAAACATTTTTAGCATTAAGTATAACCATGGGACACAAACATTTTTTCAATGAGTTACACTACTTACGGCAGTTCAAAGTTAATTCTATGTTTAACGTCACATCCAAAGTTCAAAAACCTTCAATGGAGGGAGGAACAAAAACAAACAAAACTTTTAAACAATTGTGAATTTATTCAAATTAGCCTATTCAGTACATTAAATACACTATAATTGAGTAATAAGAGTATTAGATATGACACTTAAGTCTAAGTTTTCAAGCAGAGTTTTTCCCTTAGTATGTAAATGGGTTGAGTCCTTTTGTATGCAAACAATATAGACTAAATTTGCAGGAGAGTGGCTTTTAACTAGGCCTCATTTGTCCTTTGGATTTATATTGCCACATGGTAGTCTGTAAGGAAATGCTTCTTCTTGTGGGAATAGTTGTACAATATCTACAATTAAAATTCATGATGACAATATTTAATACATTCTTACATTGAAATATCTTGAAATTTAATTATGCTGTATTTTTACTTATAGTACTAGATTACAAGCATTTAGTTTTGAAAGTGCAGATACTAATATTTGGACCATACATGTAGCTGTTAGATTATCTTACCTTGAATTCCAAACACATGACAATCGATTCTTCACTTCTTGGAATACCCCATTCACTTTCCTTACTTTCCTTCATTTGAAAGTCCCCATCTTCAGTAAGCTTCTCTCTGCTCAAATGGAAATGACTACCGGTAGTATTATCCTTCCCAAAATATATAGCTATTTGTCTTACTGTTCCTATAAATTTTTACAGAAATATTTTAAGATGAAGTTATTTTTAAAATTTAAATGATGCATCTCAATGTATATTATAAAATCTTGGTTTTTGACACACTTTGTAAAGTTTGGATATTCTCCAAAATTCGATGAAAATTTCAGGCAACATAATCACGAACTGAGAGTCTGTGATTCGAAGACTGACCAAAAAATCAACAAACAGGAGTTTGGCACTAACTTCTTTCATAAAATCATATATTTTTTACTTACATTTATGATCCCATACTGTTTAATTCATAATTCATTAGTTTTCTTTCAATAAGACACCACCAACTGCCGAAGCCCATTTTCCTGTCACTACCGGAAGCAGATTTAGGTCGCTAAATGTAGAACCAATCCGGAACGGATATACGAACTTCCGAATTGTTTGGGTTTTTTTTGAAGTTTGTTTTTGTTTGTTTTATTATTCAGGAAATGGCACATGTAACGTAAGACACATAGAAACATAAGTTGGCACATAAATATATAAGGCAATATATGTGTTTTAAGATATTGATCGCATTTTGAATAAAACAGCTGTAAAAGGTGAAAAGACGGATTTCTCCTTAACCTACGCGCGCAGATAACGTTATACTCAGTACATAGAATTTATTTTAAACAGCCTAGCTAACCCAAGAGAGATATTCATTATATTTAAAAATAAATATATTCTTTTTTTCCGAAAAAGGTCGTATCTTCGAAAGTCAAATGAAAGATTTAAATAGCAAAATAAATCTTAAATTAATGAATAATATTACAAAGTATAAAAATAAAAAAACAAACAAAAATTATCGATATTTGAAATATCTGTAATCTGAAAGACTCCTAGTTTAATTTATTCCAATATTTCACTAACACTAAGATGTTACCATGGGACAGTAACTTTTTTTTAGTCTCAAGGCATGGGACGGATATTTTTTTTCAAATAAAATGTCATGGGACACATACTTTTTTAAAATGAGAATTTTGTTTTGTACTGGTCCCATCATTGTGATAAATGTTGCCTGGTCCCTTAAGTAAATATAAGATTAAAAGCGCATTTCCTCCTTGGCTGAACGGCATGCGTCTTCGGAGATTATGCACGTATCGAAATTTCCACCATCGAACTATCTAAACAATTAATGGAACGACTGCATAAATAAGCCCTGGTTAAATCTAGTACTGTCTGACGCCAAGACGTCAGACAACAAGTATTAGCTTTCCTAAAAAGCTCGTCTGACGTGGTTTGCTTAAATTCACAAAGCGGAAAGAAATCATTAATTATATACATTTTACATATTTTTTTTTCGTTCGGTAATCTATCTTTAAAAGACCATGTGTAATCAATATTGCCAATGCAGCTCAATTTCTTTTAAATCATGGTGAAGATGAATTTACTGAACACAATTTGCAATAACATCTTTCTTTTCTCATTAATACTACGTTTGATTTTATAACATTTTTTCTGTGGAAAAGGGATATAGCATGTAAAAAATTACCAAATGAAATGATATTTCCAACAATGAAGTTAGACTACATAATGTCAACAGAAATTATGTTTTAATCTATATATATTTTTCAAAAACTCAAGTTCAGTTTAATTTTAAACCATTTTATGACATGCCATGATATAACAACTGGTCTATACATAATCATTAAAATTTATGGATCGTTTAACCAGTACAATAGTAATTCCAAGAAACCTTGCACATTCCATCTGGAGAGCGAACTCAATAAAAGACGAATTAACGTTAATCGGTGATTTTTACCCAGGGAGATGTGCGCGCGGAGTCAATTCATGCCAGCAGTTTTGTGGGAGGGATCTTCAGTTTTACTGGGTTTAAACAGGCACGTAGCAACAGGGAGGCCCCCTCCACTTTTTTTTCCAACATTACCTTTACTATAGAAAATGTCCATTGAAAGGTTGGTTGCCCCCCCCCCCACTTCTGACCACAGTAAAGAGTAAAGTGATATCAAGGAAATGTAGTATGGCATGAAAAAAAATAGAAATGAAAGGAAGTTGGACTTGCAAAAAGTGGCCACTAACGTAAAAGAAAAAATCTCTGGCTGCCCCCTTTAAAAACGATGGCTACGTGCCTGTTAAAACATAGGTAGAATACTGGTTATTTACAACCCTTGCATATACACACCCTTTTTGGGGGGTGGAGGTGGGGCATCTAAATCAAATGCTGTGAAAAGAGTAATATAAAGGGAAAAGAAAGTTAAATTAATTATAATAAGATAACTAATTCTTCATTAAAAATAAGCTGCCTTTCAAATTTTTACGTATTTCTATATCAAAACATTGGCTATATATGTAAATATTTTCATTTTAGGGTAAAAATATTAATGATTGAAATAAAAGGTGGAATGTATCAAGTTTAATTTTCTTTAACTAAGAAGGTGACACCCAAGGATCCATCCCATGAAATGATGGGTGATTTGCTTCAATTACACTTTTAATGACTCCATTGCTTTGGAAAATTTGACGTGATTTCTTAGCATGAAAACACGAAAACAATGTTTTTATAAGATTCGTTCGGGAAATTAAAAAAATCCGAATGTATAATATCTCATACTTGTTAAATCGATTTATGTTATAACCTGTTTATGTTATCATTATAGATGTAACAGGAGTAAAACTGTGATGAGGCAAAGTCACTAGCATCTATGAATTTACATACGTACAGTATATAAAACACTAACTTACACAGCAAGAATATTTAATTTAAGCTCTTGCATTGTTCAAGTAATGTTTTGTATGATAAATGACCTTACTGATTTCTTTATTCAACAAACAAAATAAAATGAAGTTTGTAAATGATATCAATGAGGATCTTTGTTTGATCACTCAATGGCCGGCGCGTAGAAACAGCGATAACAATCTTAGCAGCGCGTTACACATGATGACCATTCCCCTGCTGTTAATTGATGGATGTTTGTAGAAAAAGAAACGAGAAGACGAAAACTAATGCACGTGTAATCGTCCAAAATATAATCGCTGGATTGGAATTTGTTTTTTTAACTATAGTAGGAGCAGGGCAACTAAGAGAATATATTTGACCACGTGCCCAGTTAAGTAAATAAAAAATTAAAAGCGCATTTTCTCCGTGGTCGAACGACATGCATCTTCGAAAATTATGCATGTATCGAAATTTCCACCATCGAACTATCTAAACAAATTAATGGAACGACTGCATAAATAAGCCCTGGTTAGTCAGCCCGCGGGCTGACTAGTTATGGTACGAAGAACTTCCAATGCGCTTGCGTGACCTGGAATTCTGGGAGTGGTTCTGCAGTAAATCACTCCTGCTAATTTTATTTCAGTAAAATCAATATAGATTCCCTATTAAACACCAAAGTAATCTGTAAATTTAACTCAAAAAGGAATTTCCCGATGCTTATTTTTGTATAGAAGGTTTCAAACAGTTTACTGGTTCGCAGTAATTTAACTGGTTCGCACTTGATCATGTGTTCTACGCAGCGAAGCATACAGTTGCTACTGTTGGATGAATTTAGTGTTTGACGCGTCAATTGAAGCTCTTTTATAAAATATATTGAAGGTTTTTTACTTATGTATTTAAATCTACAGCACAAACAGTGGTTTATTACATATTTTTAGCTTTTCAGTTTTTTCTGCTTTTACTTTCGTTTTCACTACAAATCATTTCGATCCCGATGCTAAATAGCGGACAGACTTGTTAAGTCATACAACAGATACTTCGGAAAGAAAACACAACTGGCTAAGCTTGCTCGTTTGTTGCCCCTCGCTGAAATTAGAGAATATTAATTTCAGTCTGTCTGTAACACTTTCACTTCCCCGCAATATTGCGTGAAGTCTTTGAGCTATTGCAGTGAAATTTTACACAATAGTTTACACCTTATATGGCCTTTGGAAGACCCTCTTGATTTTGAGGTCAAAGGTCAAGTTATTAAATTCAGAAATTCTGTCTGTTTAAACACTTGTTTTCGCGCGATATCTCTATAAGCCATTGAACTTTTGCAATGAAATTTTATACCACAACTCCCTATGGCCATATATATGGCGTAAGGAATACCCCTGTGTATTTTGAGGTTCAAACGTCAATGTCATAAATTCATACTTCTGTGTGACTCTGTGTAAAACTTTCATTTCCAGTCAATATCTCAAGAAGGTTTTGAGTCTTTGCAATTAAATATCATAAAGCATAACTCCCTATGGCCCCGCCCTGGACCCCCCCCCCCCCCCCGATCTGCGCATGCTTTTTTAATCCGTAAATTGGATTGTTTTTCATAAACTAAGACCTAATAATCTAGGTTGTGGCAATCATATTTATGAATTAATAGGTTTATTATATTATAAGAGGTCTGATAAATGAATTTGTAGTTCTTGGTAATGTTTGCTTTATTTCAATTCAGCTAGTTACTAGTAAGTCAAATGACGATAGTTAATAAACAAAAAAAAAGCTTAGGCTATACCCTCAAAGCTTACATGTTACCTGTTTGAATGAACTATAAATGTTTATTTTTTTATTCTAAAATGTACTAGAAAATGTACTAGGTATTGCAATAATCCTTTATTTGTATTCTCAAACGAAGGTTTAGTATGGCTGTTTAAGTATCGCAGGGACAAGGGTGTTTCCCATTTCTAAACACATAGCCAAGAGTGATTCAACCGGCGGCATGATTAACTCTAACAAGGATGATAGTGAAGCTTATTGGGCTCCGTTTTGTTAAAAATGGCATAATGTCTATATATCCCCCTCCCCCTAAAATCTTATAGATCTGATAATGAGATTATAGGTTTATAACTTCTTTGAATTATGTTACGTGAACTGGAACTTAAAAGTTTATATATTCTTTCCGTTCTTTTGATTTTGAGACAAAAAAATGCAAGAATCTGCATGCACAAACGCTTCTGTTCCTATGCAGAAAATATATTAAGACGATGTTTTAATTTTAGTGCCCAGCTCTGCTATTTGTCTGATTAAAAATTTGTTAAAGGTATTTTTTCAGTTCTCTATGATTCTTTAAAACATTATCACAGAGAAGAAAAATCCACTGGCTGACTCTCTAAGCTTTTTTTAAAGTAATTCCACCCTCCTATGATGTCATAGGTTTTTGCAAAAACTGTAATTAGTTTAAATTCATACCTAATAGAACAATATCTCTTGGAAGAATGCTTTACAATAGGTGTAATGATAAATATTGTTAAGTTAAAGAATATAAAAAATGCATATTTTCTATATTTAATAAATTATTCAATCTTTAAAAAAATGTTTACAAGGGCAATAACTCCTTCTAAGGCCTCTTCATTCAGGCATTTGCTTTATTGTAAAACAATTTCCCTGATATTCACAATTCAAAAGTATCTTTTAAGTAGGGAGTATTTAGGAACACTCAGCATCAGAATTATGCATTTTTACCAGTTTTTACATATTTTTCATAATACTGTTTCCCAAAAATGTGCGATTTTTTATGTTGACATACACTTCTGTTTATTTATGTTTCGCATCTTAAATAATATGGTGACCTATACATTTTTTGCTATAATTGGAAAGTTTAAAGTATATTAAATGAAAATAAATGCAGTTTTTGTACTTTGAACCTATAAAATTGTTAGGGTGGAATCACCTTAAAAGCTAAACTTGTTAAATCTAGTACTGTCTGACGCCAAGACGTCAGACAAATATGTACGTATAGAATCGAAATTTCCGGATTGCCAAGGAATTATTAGCTAATGCAAATAAATGTTTCTTTTTGAAGACAGAAACATTTTATTGAGTAAGCAGTGCCAAAAAATAATGCCATTTTTATTTTATTTTTTACAGGAAAATGTATTCATGATTACTTGTGAATCCCCCCGTGAACCTTACATATGGAATGCAGCATCTTGGCTGCTGGACGAGTATGTTGGTGTAATTGGATACATATGATGTATCTTATCTTCTGCCAAACTCTGGGAGGTGGTCAGTCTAAATGGAAGCAAGTAGGGTGGGGGTTTCTACTGTTGAATTAACCGTTTAAAATGAAAGCTATGAGGTAGTTATAATTATTTTGATTAGATTTAATCAGGGACCTATATACTAACGTCCCTGATTTAATTGAATGAATATTTTCAATAGAGGCTCTTGGGATTTTAGTATGAGCAAATCTTGGAACACCGTTGTTATACATTGTACTTATTAATCATCAAATTCTTTATTGCAGGGATTTTCTAATAATAACTAGGGGAATATAATTTGCTCTTGTACAAAAAATAATTGAATAAACATGAATAATTCAAATATATATTGAGTTCATTATATATTATGCGTCAAATTTCGCAATAAATGAAACAATCGTTTTCCATTTCCTCATGTATTAAGGCCGGTATACACGATGAAATCTGTAGTATAATACAAGTATTATGATACATTTGTATTATAATACTTTCTTGTACACACGCTAATACATGTCTTATAAGATTGCAAATAAACTATTATTCCCCCGTGTTTTTTCCTGCCATATTTCTCTCCATGTCAAAATAATAAAAATGATAATAATAAGCTCTGCTTCTAGCATCTTTTTT
The DNA here is from genome assembly GCF_032062105.1 of Saccostrea cuccullata. Taxonomy (NCBI): domain Eukaryota; kingdom Metazoa; phylum Mollusca; class Bivalvia; order Ostreida; family Ostreidae; genus Saccostrea; species Saccostrea cuccullata. Next base: position 8,911 of record NW_026938156.1, read on the forward strand.
GTGGTAGCTACAGCTTGATATATTCCACAAGTCCTCTTCCCCTTCCCATAAAACCACGAGTTTTTCGATATCTTTACTCGAAAAGTCGGCCATTATTATTTAAAATGAGCTTTATTTAGTAATGATAAAAATAGGATGACCCCCAATGTGAGTACATTTGATTGGTTGAAAGTGAAAGGTGAGGTAAGACTTGTATTAGGAAATAGAGCATTGCTCTATTCTTAATACAGTTTTATAAGATTCGAAAAATCTTATGATACACTGTATTAAGAGTGTATACACAGTAAGATTTTGTATTATAATACAAATCTTATAATACAAATCTTACCGTGTATACCGGCCTTAACATGTATCTGAGCTGGCAACAGTGTATACAGGATTTCACAAATTGTAAAAGAAAAAAATATTATGAAACAATCTCCGACTGTTTGGTCATACGCTTTTAAATAGGAACTTAATAAGATTTCCTTTTTTTCTCTCTTTCAGATGGCTTTATAAAATTAAAAATATCTATAAAGAAAAAAAATTAAAACACACACACAAGTTTAGGGAAGTGTTGTCACGTTAATATAAAAAACACAATGAAGGGCAGAGAAAGAAAAAAAATCACACAAGAATCAAATTAACTTATTGATAAGGGCCTAGCTTAAGGCTTTTTCTTGGGTAGAGGCGACAAAACTCCCAAGAGTTGTGAATCTGCAGAAACAAAATTATCTTGAACGCTTGAACATATCAGAGATTTCACCTAGAAAAAATTCTCTGAAAATAAAAAGGTCGGAATAAAATATAAAATAAAAACCCACAGGTTGATACACTATTCTAATTCCTTAAATCGTTCGTGAAAAAGTGATTTGACAACCTCTTGGTTAGAATCTTGTTCAACAGGTTCAGTCACGGAATATGCTTTTTCAAATTTATTTAGTGCTCTTCCTCCGTATGCAATAGCATGTTCTTTAATATCATTTCCTATTTGAGACAACAAGTATCCAATAGCCATTCCTGACGCGTCACACGACAATATATAATATAACAATATATACTGAAAGGATTAAGAAACGCATATTAAACTTTAGAGTTTAATTCAAACAATTATTTCAAATATGTTTTCAACCATTGTTATCATACATTTTAATCCATCTTTAATCAACAAGTTACCAAAATTTTGTGTGATTTTGAGTCATAATTCCTGAGATATTTATATCAATATGTCGACACCCCCCAAAAATAAAACTAAAAATTCTCATAATCTCCCTTTCGCATCAGTAACGAACTTGATTTTCCTGTGCATTGAGTTCACCAGAGCAGTTATCTTTTTCAGAACATTATTATTCAACCCTTCAGACGGTAGTCTTAAAGGCTGAGATTATCTGTATTATTCCAAAGCTAACAAATCCCCCCGCCCAATCGAATACGAATTATCGATTTAGGATAGAATGTACAGAACCGAACAGGTTTGGTACTTGTGAATGTTTGTAAAAAATTATCGACAAATATTAGCTACATTTTTCCAGTGTAAACATGCTAAAAAAAATCACGCAAATGACGCGTACGTGCGCGTGTGAGAGTAAAATCGACGTAAAATGGCCAAACTCATGGTCCAAATTAGAGCAGAGTGTTTCTATCAATTTAGGATGAAAAAAATTAGTATGATTGTCTGCTGTATAAATATCAGTTTCGTTGATATGGCCTTGACAATAACCGAGGTGGCATGATGAAAAGCCCCATCATGTTGTGACGTTTTTACGCGCCAACGTCGCCGTCATGGTTGGTTGGAAACATTTTAAGTTAACTCTCTGACAACAAAAAAAAACTTATTTGGTTGAAGAGTTGAAAACAATCTGTACAGCAGCATGTTTTTGTCCCCCGCTTTGGCGAAAGCGAGGGGACATTAAATCTCATTCGTCTGTCCGTCAGTCTGTCCGTCTGTCAGTCTGTCAGTCTGTCCGTCACAAAAACTTTAACCTTGCCCATAACTTTTGATTTAGTGGATCTATGACTTTCATATTTCACATGTGTATTCCTTGTGACAAGACCTTTCTTTGGGTACCACCAAATTTGACCTTTTGACCTTCACCTTGGAGTTTGACCCACTTTTACACAAAAATTCCAAACTTTTACTTTGGCCATAAGTTTTGAATAGTAGGTACTCTGACTTTTATATTTCACATATGTATTGTTTGTGGCAAAACCTTTCATTGGATAACAACAACCTTGACCTTTTGACCTTGACCTTAGAGATTTACGTACTTATAAATTTTTTTTTAACCTTGACCATAATTTTTGAACGGTGAGGACTAAGGCTTTCGTACTTCACTTATGTAATCCTTGTGAGAAGACCTTTCATTGGATACCAATAACTTTTACCCTTTGACCTTGACCCTGGAGTTTTCACTACTTTTAAAAAACTGTAACCTTGGTCACAACTTTTTAACAGTGGATACTAGGACTTTTATATTTCACATATGTATTTCTTGTGGCAAGACATTTCATTGGATACCAACAACCTTGACCTTTTGTCCTTGACCTTGGAGATTTACGTACTTATGAAAAACTTTAACCTTGACCATAGCTTTGGAACGGTGAGGGCTAAAGCTTTCGTACTTCACATATGTAATCCTTTTGAGATGACCTTTCATTGGATACCAACAAATTTTACCCTTTGACCTTGACATTGGAGTTTTAACTACTTTTTTTAAAAAAATTTAACTTTGGTCACAACTTTTGAACGGAAGATACTAGGACTTTTATATTTCACATATGTATTCTTTGTGGCAAGTCCTTTCATTGGATATCAACAACTTTGACCTTTTGACCTTGACCTTAAAGATTTACGTACTTATGAAAAGACTTTAACCTTGGACATAACTTTTGAACAGTAAGGGCTAGGGCTTTCATACTTCACATATGTAATCCTTGTGAGAAAATTTTTCATTGGATATCAACAAATTTGACCCTATGATCTTGACCTTGGAGTTGACCTACTTTTAAAAAACTTTTTACTTTGGCCATAACTTTTTAACGGTCAGGATTAGGGTTTTCATCCTTCAAAAAAAAATCAACTTCAATGTTACTTTCTAAATAAATGACATATGACAGGATGTTCATATTACACACAATATGTCATAAAAAATAACATCTCACCCACAAAGACACCGAAAGCGGGGGACCAAAATTCTTTGAATTTGCTTGTTGCCTTTTAATTCACTTATGCAATATTGCATTCAATTACTAAACCCACAGTAGCTTCCGTCAGGCATACCACAGTTGCAAGAAATTTATACTGACTGCAAATATGCAAAAACGATTTCTACAACTCTAATGCATCGCGTATTGCACTACAAAATTTTAATACAAAATTATTATCATCAACATGCACGTGTTTTTGACTTTTTATCATTTCCCCTACGTGAAGCCATACATTTCATGGTTGAGTAGTTTTGACTAGTGATTTTAGTGCATAGTAACCAAAATACTCATCTGACCTATTTACATTTTTTTCGGCCACATAGTCAAAAAATTTTCCCATATTATGTTCTTAAGCGTTTCTTTTTCCTTTCAGTAATTGGTTTTTGAAAATCTGGATAAGCTAAAACTCGTGTTGTTGTTAAAGCTCGTTTGTTTTAAAAGGAATTTGACAATCTTTGGTCCATTTGAAAGGGGTATTTTTTGTTAATAACATATTTAAACGCAATGCAAGTTTTGAATAAACTTTTACAAATTTCCGATAATTATTTGCTAAACCCAGGAAACTGCGAATATCATGCTGATTTTGTGGCAATGAAAATGATTAAACCGCGTCAACTTTTGAAGGATCAACTTTTATTTCTTGTGTAGATATTATATGACCAAGATATTTGACCTCTGGTTTTGCAAATGAACACTTTTTCGGTTTTAAGTTCAAGTTTGCTTGTCTCAAACAATCAAAAATCAAATTAAGATGTATCAAATGATTTTCAAAAGTATCTGACCATACAACGATGTCACCGATATAAACCAAACAGTGTTTGCACGTAAGACCTTTAAGAACCGTATTCATAAGCATTTGAAAAGTTGCTGGGGGATTTACGAGACAAAAAGGCATTCCTTTGAATTGATATAAATTATCATGCGTAATGAACGCAGTTTTGTGCTTTGTCTTTTCATCTAACGCGACATACCAATAGCCAGAAACCAAATCCAAAGTAGAGAATGTTTTTGCTTTGTTTTGTCCAATTGCATCAGAAACGTCTTCAAAGCGAAGCGCATTGATGGAAACGTGTGAACGGGTGTTATTGCGTTTAATTTTCGATAATCAATTGCAAATCTGTATTTATTATTTGGTTTTTTCACTAATACGACTGGTGACGCAAACGAAGACGTACTCTCTTCAATTATGTCATGTTTAAGCATTTCATTGATTTGTTTTTCAATTTCTTTCTTAGCCTCTGGGGACGTCCGATATGGCTGCAATTTGATTGGTTTTTCATCTTCTGTGATAATTGCATGACGAAAAACATTATACTTGCCCAATTCTGGTTTTCGTCTCGTCTCTGGTCCCAAACACCAGTTGGATCTTTGGCTAATCCTCGACTGGGAGGGGGGGGGGCGACCTCGAGAAGTTAAGGTTACCGTCTTGAAATATCCAGGAGGCGTTATTATAATCCTTTGGTTCCAGTCTTAGGGTAGTTGTTAAAGGAATTGTCGAAAGTAGTCGAGTCTGATGTTTCTGCAGTTTTTATATCGTCGCTGTGTAAATCCAGTTGTGATATGTCACTAATATCGGGAATATAAATATCGTCTTGTAAATATAAATTAGTTTCAAAATCTCGGAGTTCTTTGCCCTCCTTTCTGAACGTAAATTCGTCGGGATGTTGCTTAGAGACCGATCCAGGAGAAATTACACTAGGCTGATAAGTATCCGGATTATATAAAATTTCACTGTCGTCCAAATCTGGCTGCACAAATTTCTTTCGGGGAAATAACGACACACTCGCAACTGCTCGTCTCAAACGCTGCAATGGTGTTTCAGTCTTTGGTGTTTGCAAATTTTCCATAAATTTGTGACAAAATCGGATTCTCTACTACTTATCATAACCAGGTCAACCTCATTCCGGACTTTAGTTTATGATGCCTGTTTATTACACCTCAACCATCGACGTTTGAGGAGGCAGAGTCCCGTATGACATTGGGCCGATCATGAGTTTGTTCATTTACACCCGGGATCTTGTTTATTTCAGTGAGAGGACACACCAAGTGGAATAAATCTTATTATCCTTGAGCTGGGTCGGAACAACTCAATTCAGCATTTGAATTTTATTAGCTCTTCTGAACCAAAGGCTCAAAGAGCTAATGCTATGGCCATTTTTGTGGTGTGCGTCGTGCGGTGTGCGTTAACTTTTTAGAATATGGGCCATAACTCAAGAACCCCTTGGCCAATCAGTGTCAAATTTGTCACAGGGTATCCTTGGCCCAAGGGCCACCATTTATACTAAAATAAGGGTTGGGACCCTAAAACAAGGGGAGATAATCAGGAAAACAAAACCAAAAGTACTGGTTGCTAAAAATCTTCTTCAGAACCACCAGGCAGATTTTCACCAAACTTACATACAAGGATCAGGATATGTTGAAGATTAAAAATTGTTCAAGGCATGACCCTGGGGCAAAGGGCGTGGTCTCAAAGTCACTTTAAAGTTGACCTAAATTTACAATTAATAAAAATGTTTATATTTTGCTTACTATAAGGACTAGGATCATCAAATCTTGTAAGTTGATGCATCTTAGGACTTCACATCATGTTAACTCAAAAGTAGGTCGCGGTGACCTACTTTTTTAATTTTGCGGGCATTTGTTTTCAAATTGATTTGAAGGCATATTTTAAACACTTTAAGACCTATGATCATCAAACTTAGTCAGTTGATGCATCTTGGGTCCTTGAACAACTGTCAACTTAAAAGTAGGTCACCATGACCTACTTTTTGAACTTTATGACTTATCCTTTTTAGGTCACCTGAGTAAACTCAGGTGACCTATTGCTATCCGTTTTCGTCCGTCGTCGTCCGTCGTGTATTAACATTTGAACATTTTCAGCTTCTTCTCTGCAACCACTGAACCAATTTCAACCAAATTTGGCAAAAAGCATCTATGGGTAAAGGGGAACAAAAATTGTGAATTTCATGATCCCTGCCCCCCTGGGGCCTGAGAAGTGGGGCCAAAACCACTAAAATTAATGCAATCTTTAAAAATCTTCTTCTTTACTCCTGGACATCAAGCAGTCAAACTATTTGCATGATTGTAATCAGCATTGAGTCCTCTACCAAAATTGTGAAATTCATGGCCCTGGGGTCAGGGGTTCTAGTGCTAGGGTGGGGCTGAATAAGTATATAGTGAAAATGCATTATTTCTTTGAAAATCTTCTTCTCTGACCCTGGGTATTATATAAACCAACTAAGTACATAGTTATGATAAGCAAGAGTGCCTCTACCAAAATTGTGAATTTTATGGCCCCAGGGTCAGGGGTTCTTGTTTAAGGGTGGGACGCTAATGATTATATAGTGAAATGTATGATTTCTTTGAACATCTTATCCTTTGCTCTTGGTTAATATGCCTATGATCTAATTACTTATTTAAGGCCAGGATTTATTTTATTTTCAGTTTTACAAACCCTACGCTCAAGGTTTTGAATTTTCAGAAAAAAATAAAACAATTTTTTTCTTTCCGATGTCAAATTTGAGTCGGGATCGAGATTTCAAATTTACGAACTCGCACTTCCGGTTTTAAGATGAAACGGCGGGTAAGAAGACAGCTTGGTTTAGTGTAAAATTCATCGATAAGAGTGCCATTCAAAACGTTTCACCCGTTCAAAGGACAAATAAAATGCTGACGACTTTGTTGCACAATGACATGCTGGTGAGATAATTATGTATTCGTTTCAAAAGTAACTGTCTGTAAAATATTTTCCTCCCCCAGGTTTTAAACTGCCCGTGGTAGCTATTGCATATTGCCAGCGACATTGTTTAGGTCTCTGTTATAGCTTACAGTCTAAGCATCATTCTTCAGAAAAGGATTGCATGCTTATGCATCAGATGTAATGAATAAAACTATGGGAGAAGTTAAGTCCATTTGAGGAAGAAATAAACAATAACCTGAAGAAATTAAAAAAAAAATTCAACTATTAAAAGGCAAGAATATACAAATATATACAGGCATGTAGTATCATTTGTATCAGCCAGTAAAATTATTTTACACTTAATTGAAAAAATGTTCACCCTGCTCCCCAATACTCCCTGTCTGTTTAATGATAGGAATTATAATTTTAGGGATCAAGTAAATTTTCGAACAATGTCTACAAATTCACCTTACACATATTATAAAAATGAAGTTATATTGACAGACTTTTAAAGAATTGATTTTTTAAAATATATTTTGATCAACATCACAAAATTTATATAACTGGCCCAAACTGGCAGATGATGAAATGAGCAATTAAATGTTCTACTTTCCTATTTGTAAGCATTATGTGTCCAGTGGTAAGGAGCCTATTAGGATAGCATAAAAAAAGAATGTACAAATGTTAATAATTGATTTATCAAAAAAAATTTTTATTTCCTTCTCCTTTAGGACTTTTTTATTCTCATGTTCATAACTAAACCTAAACTTAAAAAAAAATGCTGGCCTTATAATGAATAAAGGGGCCTCTTTCAAAATATATTTCAGGGCCGCTGGGTCAGGGGTACCAGGGGGGTACTTTGACTAAAAATAAATTAATGCTTTGAAATCTGCCCTTTGATAAGCAATGGTGCCTCTTTCAAAATTTGTGAATTTCATGGCTTTTGGATTAAAACACGAACCAAATACAATCGCTGGAAAGTTGTTACATGATACTCAGGTGACCTATAAGGCCCGTGGGCCTCTTGTTTAATATTTTGTTTAAATCATTTTTTTCTACTTTTGGCATAGCATGTGATTTATATTGTTCCACACATTGATGAATAAAGTATATAAAAACAGAAAATATTAAAAAAAAAAACTTACTCCGAGCTCTACTGTAGAGCAGTCGCTTCGATCACTTCGCCAGGCGGGCGTCTGAGAGGCTGAGAGGCCTCCCAGGGAATTGCCTGGGTGGTGTCTTTGGAGGACGGGAAAAAACTACTGAAGGGATAGGTCAGCCTGGTACGATCGCCGTTACTTATCTCTGTTGGTAGAGCACCTGACTGAAGATATTGTAAGGGGTCGAGTCCCACACTGAAAGGCTGTTATCTTCTGTTAATATTTAAAATTGAGGGATGATTTTTAAAGAGTTTTCTTTTTTGGGAATTAAAATCGAGTTTTTCTAAAATACACTTAAGGTCAGACGACACGTTCCTCAAGTCGATGTTTTGAATTTCTTGGTAATATATCACAAATTATTCCTATTTGTCATTCTCTTCTGATTTCTACATTTTAAAATGTTTTTGAAATTAAGAGCACCAAAAATTATGTTATAGGGTATTTAGAAGATTACCCATAAGGTTTATATAAGAAATATGACCCTATGGTATCTTGGTCAAATGCCTGGCAAGGTACCCTAATTTTTTGTGAGGAAACTTGTTTAAGTACATATACATCAATAACAAATTCTTAGGAAAAATTATATATTTTTGAGGAACGTGTCGTCTGACCTTAAATTAAGAATCTTAGACGCAAATAGTACACGTATGCTGTCTTTTGTTACTATGTCTTTGTTATCTGGAACCTACAAAACATACTGTCTGAAGTCCGTCACGTTTCAAATGCGTCATGTTTTAAAGTCTGTCACGTTTTAGTCTTTCTTAGATTGAAAAAGGAGTAGGTGAAGGAATAAGATGTTAGACGTTACCTGATATTCACCTGATTATATAAATTTACATATATATAAGACAATTACGAGATTATTTGTAGGAGATTAAAGATGTCTTTCGCGATGTCTCACACAGATTGGGTTGAAGTAAGTATTAGAATTTGAAAAAGAATATCATTAACTTTGTCAGTTATTTTCTAAAACTTTCATTTTGAATTCACGTTTTACGCAGCGTTTTTTTTAATAACATCTTTACCATCTGACTACAACTTAACCCATTACGTGTATAGGACATTTGTTTCTCTGTCTAGAATTGAAATATATTGGAATTGACTTGTGAGTATAATTTTGTTTGCTTGCTTCTTGTTTGAAATCTCTCTCAAGAACTTTTTTTTCACTCGTATGGAGACACCACCACTTGCCGGTAGCACGCTGCATTTGTTCTATACTCAACACTCAGAACCAATAAGCAGTGAGGGATTTTTTTTATTACGGCACCTACTGCGGCACAGGACTTCGGTGTATACATAATTATGTAGACATGCAACATATTTACCGGTATGTCAACATTAAAATCATGTCAACTTAAGTGGACAAGATAAAGTTGACCTTTGTCGACAATCCAGACAGTTGTAATGACTTGGCGAGATAGTTATCTTGATTGGGCATGATATGCTATGTTACAAAAAGTTATGTGAATGGCATAAATATGCCACCATAAAAATCATATTTTCTAACAAGATGTGTAACTTGCATGTCAGTATATTTATTTTGCATGTAGACATAAATTTCTTGCATGGTAACATAATTTTTTCTTGAATGTAGGGGATAGAAATATGCCACCATTAAAATCAGGAATAGAATTTAACAGATAAACGTCTAAATTTAATATATGCAAGTAAAATAACATTTTTGAATTAAAATAAGTTTTCTAATATTTCATACAAAATTTAGACGTTTAGGCCAGATAAAATTAATTTTAAGATTCTCATCCTAATTAGCTAAAAAAAAATCGGGGCGGGTGGGCGGATTTAAAAAAAAAAATTTATAATTGTTAAATTTTAAGTATCAACAAAACATGGACTCTTCGTACCTCTTTTTTCATTATGTTAATGCCAATTTGAATAGATTTTATTCTTTTCATATTCTTTATTATATCTAAGGAATATTCTTCCTTTAAAAAATTAAATATTTATGGTTAATTAACAACATTATCAAGTACACACATACGGCACACGCCAAACAGAATGAGGTGAGGATACCAATAAATTGTGTGAATGACTTCTCATCGGTCTTCATTTCCCCAAACACCTTTGAGTTTGACCAATAAATCCGTTCTCAGTAAAATATCATAGATTTACACCTTCCTAAAAAATTGAGTTCATAAATTTGAGTTCTTGAGACTTGACATATTTGACATTAAAATAGGTCATATTTGCAAAATCTATAAAATATTCTAAAAAAATATTTTACTGAAAAATCTGGGCCTGAACAGTTTTAAGATTTAAGTTTTCCATAGCACTTAACATTCGCTGTAGTCTGACAACGATGTTTAATTTATTTATTTTAATCAAATCAAAATCACACACAGTCACACAGCTTGTGATCGTTTTACATGTAATTAACTTGACCAGGTGTCATTTTCCTCGTCTATTTTTACTTAGTTCAACTTTCACTGCTCATGCCAGTATGTGTTTATGCTATATATTTTTCTTCTCTGCCTTCTCTATACTGAGAATTATTTTTCCTTTCATATTTAAACTGTTTTTATTGGCGATTTTTCTCAATTCTTCACATGGCTCTTTTGCTATAAATAGCGGCACGCTACTTTTAATACAGACGGGAGATAACTCAAAAATTTTGACCCAAATTCTTGCGGAATAAAAATACATGAAAATACTTTTATAAACACCCAAAAATCAAAATAAAACCAGAAGTCTCTGTCGAGACTGAAGCTCTACTGGTTTGTACTTGTAGCAAAGGAAGAGAAAAGTACTTAAGCAGTTGGGAATTGAAACTTTACAACAGCAATAAATAGAATAATGATCATTGATAAGGTCTTCTTATGTTCTTAAGTGTTTACTACTTGTGTGCCAAGTTATATTGAAATCAGACCAAAACTGTAGGGGGAGTAGCATTTTGAAACAATTTCACAGAAATTTCTATTTTTAGTAACCACGGCAACACCGTTTATCAAAATTAAAAACCGATACACAGAATTATGTATCTTAGTGTAGTCTACTTGTGTGCCAAGTTATATTGAAATCAGACCAAAACTGTAGGAGGAGTAGCATTTTGAAAGAATTTCACAGAAATTTCTATTTTTAGCAACCACGGCAACACCATTCTTCGACATCAAAAACCGATATACAGAATTATGTATCTTAGTGTAGTCTACTTGTGTGCCAAGTTATATTGAAATCAGACCAAAACTGTAAGAGGAGTAGCATTTTGAAAGAATTTCACAGAAATTTCTATTTTTAGTAACCATGGCAACACCGTTTATCGAAATCAAAAACTGATACACAGAATTATGTATCTTAGTGTCACAGGGGCCGGTAACATACTGTTTTTGATTTTACGTATTCACTATATATATACAAAAAAGGAAAGGGAAACAACGTCAGTCCGAATTTACACAGGGTCGATCTCGGAAATCTTTCGTATTTCATAGAAAAAAAGAATGTAGCCAATTAAATTATAACTAGAAATCATATTACTATAAATATTCTTTCATAAAACAGAAACCTCGTTACTTTTCATAGCGTTTAAGTTGGGTAATACTAACTTGATATCCCGTTGTGCGAGTCGATGTACTTTAAGTCGTCCACTAAAACGAGGCAAAATTCGCACATTTTCTCCAGTTTTGAAGTCTTTCCGGAGATGGAAAACACAAAGTAAAGATCCAGCGTTCACGAAAATCATCTTTTTCTTTTGTTAATTGCAATTAAAAGGTCCAACATCTCCGATTTGGATAAATACGGTAGCTTTTTTCGTTCACAGAGAGGCTCGAGCCCAGAACAGACGACATATTGGAAAAACCCATGATTGGTAAAAGGCGGAGCGTGATTGGTCAGATCTGTTCTAGAAAAGCACCATTGACCAATCACATCGCGCGTTAAATATTGGATGCATTGTTTAGCGAATTTAGTGGACGACTTAAACTACATCACTTGCATGACAGGATATCGGATCTGCAAAACACGACTTACACGATTCTTAAATGACCGCGATGGTATTTTTATTAAAGAGTGATTATTACTGAATGATTCCAGACGTTATTTCACGAACTGCAAGGTATTTTATTGAAAACACGATTCATTTCCGAGATCGACCCTGTGTAAATTCGAGCTGACGTTGTTTCCCTTTCTCTTTTTGTATATATATAGTGATTACGTAAATTCAAATACAGTATGTTACAGGCCCCTGTGCTTAGTGTAGTCTACTTGTGTGCCAAGTTATATTGAAATCAGACCAAAACTGTAGGAGGAGTAGCATTTTGAAACAATTTCACAGAAATTTCTATTTTTAGTAACCACTGCAACACCGTTTATCGAAATCAAAAACCGATACACAGAATTATGTATCTTAGTGTAGTCTACTTGTGTGCCAAGTTATATTAAAATTAGACCAAAACTGTAGGAGGAGTAGAATTTTGAAACAATTTTACAGAAATTTCTATTTTTAGTTACCACGGCAACACCGTTTATCGAAATCAAAAACCGATAAACAAAATTATGTATCTTAGTGTAGTCTACTTGTGTGCAAAGTTATATTGAAATTAGACCAAAACTGTAGGAGGAGTAGCATTTTGAAAAATTGTTTACAGACAGACAGACAGACGGACGGACGCCGGACGCATTACTATCGCATAAGCTCTTCTGGTCTCTGACCAGTAGAGCTAAAAACCGGGACGCAACATTTTGAGAGGGGCGAGCGGGGATGAGAATCTAAAGATAAATTTTATCTGGCCCTATCTGTTCAGAGTACATGCAACTCATCATTTTAACTGTCTATTTCATTGTTGTTATAAATTGGTTTTATACAAGATGTTTAATTGGAAACTAAAACTTACACCGTCTACGCCGACGTCTAGATCGTGTAGAAAACACCATATTTTAGATCGTTAATTTAAATTATTATACGAAGTACCTACTTCTGATTTATTATACCCCCCGCAAAAGAAGTTGGGGGGGGGGGGTATATAGGAATCACCTTGTCCGTCTGTCTGTCTGTCCGTCCGTCTGTCTGTGCAATCGTGTCCGGTCCATATCTTTCATACAGAGGGACACTAAGATTGCTCATGACCTAAGGGTGTGCCATGACCTTGACCCAAGGTCATTTGGAGAAGTCCAAGGTCTCTGGAAGAAAAATTTCATTAATCATGTTTGATACATATCTTTCATGGATAAACTTGGTAGGTTCTCATCTCACACAAATATTGCCCATGACCCAAGGATGTGTCATGACCTTGACCCAAGGTTATTTAGGGAAAGTTCAAGGTCACTGGAAGAAAATTTTCATAATTCCTGTCCGGTGCATATCTTTCCTTGTGGATAATCTTGGTAGGTTTTTATTAGCTCTGCTGGTCAGAGACCAGAAGAGCTTATGCGATAGTAATGCGTCCGTCCGTCCGTCTGTCTGTCTGTAAACAATTTTTCAAAATGCTACTCCTCCTACAGTTTTGGTCCGATTTCAATATAACCTGGCACACAAGTAGACTACACCAAGATACATAATTTTGTGCATCGGTTTATGATTTCGAAGAATGGTGTTGCCGTTGTTACTAAAAATAGAAATTTCTGTGAAATTCTTTCGAAATGCTACTCCTCCTACAGTTTTGGTCCGATTTCAGTATAACTTGGCACACAAGTAGACTACACTAAGATACATAATTCTATACATCAGTTTTTGATTTCGATGAACGGTGTTGCCGTGGTTACTAAAAATAGAAATTTGTGAAATTCTTTCGAAATGCTACTCCTCCTACAGTTTTGGTCCAATTTCAATATTACTTGGCACACAAGTAGACTACACTATGATACATAATTCTGTGCATGGGTTTTTGATTTCGATTAACGGTGTTGCCGTGGTTACTAAAAATAGAAATTTCTGTTAAATTCTTTCTAAATGCTACTCCTCCTACAGTTTTGGTCTAATTTCAATATAACTTGGCAAACAAGTAGACTACACTAAGATACATAATTCTGTGCATTGGTTTTTGCTTTCGATGAACGGTGTTGCCATGGTTACTGAAAATAGAAATTTCTGTGAAATTCTTTCGAAATGCTACTCCTCCCACAGTTTTGCTCCAATTTCAATATAGCTTGGCACACAAGTAGACTACACTAAGATACATAATTCTGTGCATTGGTTTTCGCTTTCGATGAACGGTGTTGCAATGGTTACTTAAAATAGAAATTTCTGAGAAATTCTTTTAAAATGCTACTATATGTACTCCAACAGTTTTGGTCCGATTTCAGTATAATTTGGCACACAAGTAGACTATACTAAGATACATAATTCTGTGCATCGGTTTTTAGCTCTACTGGTCAGAGACCAGAAGAGCTTATGCAATAGTAAGGTGTCTGTCGTCCGTCCGTCTGTCTGTCTGTAAACAATTTTTCAAAATGCTACTCCTCCTACAGTTTTGGTCCGATTTCAATGTAACTTGGCACACAAGTAGACTACACTAAGACACATAATTCTGTGCATCGGTTCTTGATTTCGATGAATGGTGTTGCCGTGGTTACTAAAAATAGAATTTTCTGTGAAATTCCTTTAAAACACTACTCCTTCTACAGTTTTGGTCTGATTTCAATTTAACTTGGCACACAAGTAGACTACACTAAGATACATTAAATAGTGCATCGGTTTTTGATTTTGATGAATGATGTTGCCATTAGTACTAAAAATAGAAATGTCCGTGAAATTCCTTTAAAACATCACTCCTTCTACAGTTTTGGTCTGATTGCAGTGGCTTCTTTTCTTATCCTTTGTTATAAGTACAAACCAGTAGAGCTACAGTCTCGACGGTCTGGTTTTACACAAAGATTACCCATGACCCAAGGGTGTGTCATGACCTTGACCCAAGGACATTTGGGGAAGTTCAAGGTCGCTGGAAGAAAAATATCGTAATTCGTTTCCGGTCCATATCTTTCTTACGGATAAATTCGGTAGGTTCTCATTTCACACAAAGATTGCCCATGACCCAAGGGTGTGTCATGACCTTGACCCAAGGGTGTCACCGTGTGTCATGACCTTGACCCAATGTCTTTTGGAGTTCAAGGTCACCGGTAGAAAAATTTCATAATTTGTGTCCGGTCCATATCTTATGGATAAACTTGGTAGGTTTTTATTTCACTCAAAGATTGCCCATGACCCAAGGGTGTGTAATGACCTTGACCTAGGGTCATTTTGGGAAGGTCAAGGTCACTGGAATAAAAAAATTTATAATTCGTGTTTGATACATATCTTTATTATGGAAAAACTTACTTCTGAAAAACCCAGCGGGGGTATTTTGTCCCGTTTGGACAGTTCTAGTTGTATATTGTTTAATGTCCCTCTCGAGAATTTTTCACTCATATGAAGACGTTACCTATGCCGGTGAAGGGCTTAAGATTTTTTTACCTTTACTCGGCACTCAGGGCCATTGAGCAGTGAGGGATCTTTATTGTGCCAACGCCTGACGCTGACACGGGGCCTCGGTTTTTAAGGTCTAATCCGAAGGACCCGCAACTATCACTTCAAAGTACCGAGCACATGGCGAAGGAACAGTTACTACCCATTTTAACGACTAGGTCAGATGCGGCTGATATACGAACTCACGACCTCCCGATCACGGAGCGAGTGCCGACTACTGAATTACTACCGTTCATACTATCGAGAAGTTGAATTACAATTGCAAAAATTTACCCCAGCTTATTTAAACAACATTTTGGATACATATGGAAACACAGAATATTTATATTATGCAAAAGGCAAAATTTGAAACAAGGATTTTAATTCTTTGGTGCTACAGTTTCACTTGCAATTAAAAAAGTGATATACTGAAAATAACATGAATATAAATTGAGGGACCTTTTAAGAAGGAAATCAAGCAGTGTAGATGAATTTTTAAAAAAATATATATATATATTTAACAATTATTACAGATTTCATCATGAAATAAACACAACCAGGAACAATGAACAAATCAGCTGCTGTCTGGTTTTTGTCTGTAATCTGTTTAGCTTCTGAATTCAATCTATCACGGCTGATGACAATTTATATGGAAGCCTGTGGAGAAAAGAACATGTGTTTTGACTGGCCAGGTACAACAAATTATGAACCTCACGTGACACTGGAGCGTTGTCCGCCTTGTTCCTGTGAAGATTCCTGCTTTCAGAACTTGAATTGTTGTCCTGATAAATACTTTCAAAGACCATTAGCCATTTTAGATACCCCTCATGTTCATATGGAAAAGAAAGAAGAAGCCACTCTCGAGCCCTCGTATGTGATAATAACAACTTGTTCTGAATCTGCTTCAGAAGAAGAAAAACAAAAATGTGTAAAGGTTTCTGCCGGTTTTGATTTTAATATTCCAGTAAGCTCTTTAATTAGTAACCTTTCTTATCGGAATATTTTCTGTGCATATTGTCACGGAGAAATCGATCTAAATCTAGTCGATTGGTATTTTTCCGTGGAATTAGACTATGTGTCAATTGTCAATTTCGTTGAATCTTTCGAACAATTAAAATTGCTATCAAAAACCTTCCGATCAAATGTCATGTATTCTCTGCCAGCTAGTATGGAGAAAATTATCCAACCGATATTTTTGTATCCATACAAGTATTTCAATCACTCTTGCTCGCATGATAAAGATTTAGAGGTCGCTTGCACATCCTCTTACCTCAATCAGTTTAGACTTCATAAGAATATTTTCTGCTATTTGTGCAAATTGAAAGAGTTAAACAGAAATGGACCTTACGTAGACTCCTGTTCATCACAAGACAATGAAACAGTCAAAAAATGTCAACAAAGGTCTATATCAACAGTCGCATATCTGTATAAAAATTTCTACTGTTTCCAATGTAACAATCCTCCAAGGACCCAAGAGACGGCTGACTTAAGGCATGGCAATGATTTAAACGGTATACAATGTATTACGTTATCATTTCTTTGACTTTTCAACAAGTATAGAGGAAGTTTACTTAATACATGGCAAGCACAACAAGAAAAGATTCTACATTACGTTTCGTAACTCAACCTTCAGCACTGATGCTATTCTTAGAATGATTAGAGATTCTAACAAGAGTGACATTCATTTTCCATTTGAAACAGTGGAACAGAACAATAATGTAGATCTTGTTCAGCTTTCGAACACGATAGCAGCAATTAATCCCTATCGCCTCTGTCGACGAGATCTTCTATCGGAGAGTGTTCGAAACCTGACTGAAGCAGGACCATGTGATTGTTCCTATTCCTGTCTATTTCGCGGTAAGTGCACTTGTTGCATCGACACAGCATTTCTTCATCCGGTGGACTGTGTCGACAAAGGACACCCATTTCATACAATGGAAACGAGGGGAAGTGTTCTTGTTGCTTCAAAATGTTATGAAAATAGTATGGAACTTAAAAAATCAAATGAGTAGAGAAAAGTCAAAAGAATTGTGTGAAGAAAATCCGCATGATTATAATATTCTGATCTTGTCGGGAAACATAACTTACAGAAACATTTTCTGTTTTCTATGCAATACAAATTATACAGTGGAAGATCAAATTCTAATACATCATCCCTATAAGATTGTTGACCTCATCGTTTTCCAATTCAATTTCATTTACCTAATGAATTTAAGTCATCTTATTCAACAAGCTAAAACTCAGATGTGTGATGTATTGCACGACACATCCGAATTGATCACATGTGATCACAAAATGTCAATTTCAACATGGAACTGTCCCCGCGATGAAAGAGAAGGTGTTGTAAAATGGATGTGTGAAAAGTCCAGTACCCAAGCATTCGTGCCTCTCGGAATATATAAAAACGAATTTTGTCAAATGTGTAATTCAAAAGAAATTGCTGTCATAAAACCTTGTAATTATTCAAATATATTGGATGTCAATTTCAAAAACGCCTGTCTGACTCTACCAGATGTTAGAAATCACCCTTTAGTTCATCCGTTCAGAAACCAGTTTTGTTCTCATTGCGGGGGATATGAAAAACTGAAGAATAAAACGCTCTCTACTAGAACCGACTGTCAGGCGAATTACGGGGCCGGAACAGCATCATTTGCTTTTGTTTATCCTTTAATGCGAGAATTATATTTTCCGAAGATAGGCATAAATCAGCAACTATTTAAAAGAAAAATCAAGGTAAATATATTATTGTAATTTAAGAAAATTAATATTCACTTCTTATAAGATGAATAAGGTGCAATTAATTATTGAATTTGAGCTGACAGCAGCTCAAGTGAGCATTACTCATCACATGTCTGTTGTCCGTCTGAAGGTACGTATGTTCGTCCTTTCGTCTGTGAACTTTTCACGTTTTTTTACTTCTCAGAACAACTAGGCCAATTTCAACCAAACTTGCCATTAAGCATCCTTGTGTGATGGGTATTCAAATTTGTTCATATGAAGGGTCACGCACTCGATCAGGCGGACATAATACAGAAAAAGTCAGAATTTATCCTTTAGACTGTTGGTGACCATATGTATCTTGAACATCACGTAATTGTTCTTCTTTCAATGCATATTGACATCATAAAATCTTCTTTCTCCCCATATCCTGTAAATCCCTTTGAAACAGGCATGAAGTTGAAGTATTTTTTTCAATATTTTATACAGAGCACAATTTTCGATCCACAATATGCAATTACATAATAAAAGATCTGTCTGTGAAGGATATGGAGATAACGAACATTATTCACTCTCAAAATCCATAAACAATACAAAATAGGTGCTGAGCAAACACGGATCTCCGAAACCTCATAGGTGGGATCAGGTGCCATGGAGGAGTGAGCATCCCCTGCCGACAGGTCACACCCACACGTATGCGATCAATGCAGTTGTCTTTTTTTACAGGATCAATTCCCTGTTATCGTGTAGAGTTCTGTGACAGGACTGTTTAACTGTCTGTGTCAGAGTTCGACTAACACTAAGTTTCAGAGACACCATCTCCCTTAAAAGCAAGCCCCAATGGCGCAATGAATTGTCCAACCTGGTTCTAATAACATTGTCCATTAAGTTCCTGGGCGTAATTCAAATTTAAAATCACCCAGCATGGCAATCCCTCACCAAAGGGCTTTTAACGTTTTGGTACATTACCTGTGTCACCGTCTTTATGTCAAGGTTCTTGGCAAAATTTACTTTTATCCCGGTTCCTATTGCATTATAAATCATGAATGCAAAACGTTAATATTCTTGCCTTAAATCTTTAAATTGATTTATTAATTGATTATTCTTGTTTTAAGCCATGTCGGCAATATTGCGGACATATTTCGGCGGCTGCAAGGTCGATATGTTTTCTCTAAGGTCTGTATATCTAGGGGATGGCTTCATCTTACGGCCATAATTGTATGATGTTTCTTTTGTGACTTTAATAAAAATAGTATTCTTATTTCAGAAAACGGACGAGGTATGTTATCCCGGGAAGATTTTAGTTGGAGAAGAGTGTTTACCTGTCAAACGACATCCACAACGAATTACCTACAGGTTGGGGGGAAACGTAAATTCCGCTATAATAGTAGTATTTCACTATTATAGTGAAATTACGCTATATTTCCTGCCGTAGATACCCTTAATTTCATCCGATACCATGGAAGGTGTTTGAATCTCAAGTCATGGTGGGTATTAAAATGAGCAAAAACTGTCGTGCTTGCATGTTTTGAATTTAAGTAAATTTTCTACCGTTGCGTTGAATAATGCGAATACTCTTTTTTTAACGGAAGTCGCATTTTTAACATAGCAACCGATGATTACAGGGTATTTAAGCCTGTTTGAATCTCATTTATTCCTCATTAAAGTGCATAAATGGATGCTTGTTACTATTGTCTTCTCGGACTGGAAATGGTTTATGGAATTAAACAAGAAGAAGATTATTTCTGTCTGCATGGTTACGGGTATGGAGGCTCGTTATGGTAAACGTAAAGACCCAATATGGAAAACATAAAAAAGAGTAAATTGTTAAAGTCGATTATATCCTCTTAACAAAATCAATTTATGAGATATAATCCAAAAAATTACTTATAAAAAACGATCGTAGAAAACATATATATTTTTTAATTTCGGCTGGTTAATTGTTTATTTCAGAAAAAAAGACTTAATTTACTTTGGTGTCGCGGGAATAGTTTACAAGAGTGTTTGTAACCTTTTTCTAACACATGTTCAAATAATTATCAATTGACAATCATTTCAACTTCGCACAAACGTATCTTATTTATTAATGCTTTATGTTTATGCACTTAGTCAAGAACGATTTAATTTTAAAATCTGAGAGAAATAGCGTTAGTTTTTTTCTTGTTATTCGAAAAATATATAAATTTAAATATATTCATATGAATTGAAAGTATGTCGCAAAAAATCGCACCAAAATTATCAGTTTTTTTTAGACTTCTAGATTTATACCAAAGTGTTGTTGTTTAAACCACAAGGAAACATCAAATAACCAATCGCTACTGCTCAATATTCAGCAAAAAGTGTCTAAAATATCATTGAATCAATTCAAATTTTCAACAATTAAAAAAATGATGCAAAAGCATCAAATCGGTCGCAAACAAGTATTTGTTAAAAAAGTACTTTCACAATTTTGAAAGCATATCCATGCAATGGAAGCACAAGATATTCAAAGCTGAACTAGGGTCTTTAGAAGCGTATATTTTCATCTTCAATAAATTATTAATATTATTCATCATTGACTTTATTACATCGATGAGTCCATCTGATGAGCAAATGCATGAAAATCTCTATTTACTTATTTTTTCAATTATTTATTTATATTGCTTTGAAGACAGTCAAAAAAAAATTAAAAAGACAAAAACACATGCAGATACCCTGGATCTTTATCACGTGATAGTGCCCTTGGTTTCTGAAGAATAGACTATGCTAAAAGGCGCTTTGCAAAATGTAGAAACAAAAGTATCCTTGTATCATTCGCAGCTGTAACATATTCAAAACAATTTTTACTAGTTGAAGAGTTTTTCATTTTTTTAGCCATGCACATTGCACAATGAACCACGTCATTGCTATCCGGAAAATCATAATTTCCTTTTATATCTATATAGTACCTTTTGTAAACTCTTTTTATATAGATTTAGTCAAAATTATCAAATATCCTGATGAGAAATGACAATGAACTTGAAACATTATAACAACAATTAATATTTAGTTTAAAGCAAATTTTACTTATGATTTTCTACATGTTATCAATGAAGAATTATTTTATTGATCTATTATAAAAATACATTCTCATTTCCCATGTACACTATCTAACACAACCACAAGAAGATCGGCCGCAGCAGTGGCGACCGATGATAATGAGGCTTTATGTTTACCATAATGGGCCTCAATACCCGTAACCATGCAGACAGAAATAGCACTTTTCTTGTTTAATTCCATAAACCCTTTCCAGTCCAAGTTGACAATTGTAACAAGCATCCATTTGTGCACATTCACGAGGAATGTGTGAAATTCAAACAGGGTTAAATACCCTGTAATCATCGGTTGCTATGTTAAAAATGCAACTTCCGTTAAAAAAAAGTACTCGCATTATTAAACGCAACGGTAGAAAATTTATTATACCCCCGCAAACGAAGTTTAGGGGGGTATATTGGAATCACCATGTCCGTCTGTCTGTAGACAAAATTTTGTCCGGACCGTTTCTCAGAAACTATTGGATGGATTTGTCTGAAAATTTATACACTTATTATTCACCATATGAAGGTGTGCACCTGGGATTTTCATCATGATTGGATGATTTTTCTGCATTTTACAGGCATTTTTTCTTTTTTCTTTTGTGATTTTGTTTGGCTCATAACTAGAAAAGTATTAGACTTACAATCATCAAACTTGGACAATTTATGCATCTTGGGTAGACAGTGTGTCACGACCTATTTCAAGGTCACTGTGACCTTTAATTTAAGTGATTTTTTTTTAAAAAAAAAAAGTCTTTAAAATTTTAAATTTCATAATCCTAAAAATGTTAAAATATAGTTGTATCCTTATTAAAAAATGCTAAATGAAGTAAAAACTTATTTTTTCATCATATACTTTACAGCAGATTCTGTAACAAATGTTAATGATTTGAGAGGAATTCAGTTTGTCCCATGGGCATAATTATCAAGCACTGGTCAAGGAGAATTTTTGATAGCAGAAATGTGCATGTCAAATTAGAGAGAATTAATGAGTTCATTGTCGGGAGTTAACTGGCAAGAGCATCTCTAGATCTGATCTGATGCAGTGTTATCTTAATTTATCTCTTGGGAGTTGGGCAAAAAGAAATGGCCTTATAGTTGCTTGTGTTAATTAAGAGTTTCTTGATGGCTGTAGTTCAGATAAAGATCTTTCAATTGGTGTAATGTAATTAAAACAAATTGATGTTTTAGTGTATGATTGAAACTGAATTAGTATTGTATAATATAATTAAAATGAATTATACATGCGTTCATTGAAAAAAAAATTACATTTCAATTTTTATATATTTGCAACAAATTGCAGTCATGTCTCACTTAGAATTTTATAGTCTAAAGAATAATTAATTTTTGATTTTTTTTTATTAGACTGTAACATTTCCATTATTTCATAAAATATGCAATAAACAATTTAAAGCTGCAGATGGATATTTGTTAAGCTCTAACACAGCCAGTTTAATTAGAATTATATATGATGTATTATTTGTTTTAATTAATCCCTACACTGTAAGTCTTTTAGAGATGTATGTACAATATTTTAAACATAATAAGAAATGGAAATTAGATCATTGAAATCTGTGTCAATCTGTTAATCAAAGTTACTTGATTTTCTTGCACCCTAACCAATTTATGATTATTGAACAATATTTGATGGGCGTATCATGCTGTGGCGGGGCACTTTATTAGACAATAGTGAACACCTCTTACTAGATCCATAAAATATTTCTGAATTGGCACCTACTCTGAAAAACCCAGCGGGGGTATTTGTCCCTATTGGACAGTTCTAGCTAAAATTCAAAACATGCAAGCATGACAGTTTTTGCTCATTTTAATAGCCACCATGACTTGCGGTTCAAACACCTTGCATGGTATCGGATGGAATTGAGGGTATCTAGTATCTACGGCAGGAAATGTAGCGTAATTTCACTATAATAGTGAAATACCACTATTATAGCGGAATCTACATTTCCCCCCAACCTGACCTATGCACTATATATACTATGTGAACTAAACGTTAGATCAACAAGCAATGATACCAACATACTTCTGGGGCAAGCTGGTAAATCTGTGGAAAAAAGCTTACGTCTGCGATTTTCTATCAACAGCACTATTATTTTCAACGAATATTTCTTTCTACCTATAGCTCCAATTATATCAACATTTATCGAGGGATATTTTCAGCTTACACTGCAATTGAATTTATATTTTGAATTGACGTATTCTAAATCGTTTGATAGGGATAAGGTAGAAAGATATCTCATAGATTTACCATCCAATTTGTCCGTGAACGTTAAAACACAAGAAGATGAATACATTTCAATTAAGTTAAAAGGCATTAGCTTGTCAAACTTAAGCAAATTAAGTTAAAAGGCATTAGCTTGTCAAACTTTAGCAAATATTTGAAATCACAAAAATATTTACTACCCGATGTATATGCACAATTCATCGATCAAAAATATAGGTCGCTGCTTTATATGAAGCCATCAACCTTAGTTTATGTAAGTAATTTACTTTTATGTCGTCAGAGAATGTTTAACATAAGCGAAGTTGAAATTGACAGCAAAGGGGGGTATATTTCTTCAGAAAAGACTAAAGAAACCTTCTTCATAGGCGACTATGTGACAGATTTTAACAGCAGATTACGAGTTTGTGTCCAGTCAGACGAACGTTACATCATGTTAAGTGTTCCGCACGAATACACGGAAACTCTGGAAACCTTTACAACTGTTTTAAACATTATCAGCATCGTATCCTTGTTGATTTTGTTCGTAATTTACATGAAAGTTCCCGGATTGCGCACTCTTCCAGGTTTAAATATAATGAGCACAACATTTTCTCTTTTCTGTATGCAAGTAACTTATACAGCAGCCAATATTGTGCAAAGATCGACCTTGCTATGTCAAATAATGGGTGTAATGTTGCACTATTTTTGGCTTTCCCTGTGTTGTTGTCTGTTTATCTGTTCTTTTCATATGTTCCGAACCTTTGCTTCACCCAGGTTTACCGGAAACAGTCCTGTTCAAAATGTCAGAGTAAAATTCACTCGTTACACCATCTTTTGCTATTCCATACCCTTACTTATAATTTGTACTAATGTGGTTTTAACTTTTGATTTAGGAGGTAACATCGGTTATGGAAAGTATCTGTGTTTCGTTGAAAACCTAACTCAAAACATTATCACCTTTATTGTTCCTTTGACCCTCACTTGTACAGTTAATACTGTTTTCTTTATTCTCACCCTTTTAAATATAAAGTTTGCTAAAAACATCAGAAAATCTAAAGAGAACACCTCAGAGCTGCTTATTTCCATTAAACTGTTCAGTCTCACGGGTACAGTATGGATACTTCAGGTGCTAGATAGCCTCTTACACATCTCGGCTTTTTCATTTGTGGTAACCTTTCTGACTTCTTCGCAGGGTCTTTTTATTTTCCTGAGTTTTTCTAGTGCGCCACAAATTTTACAATACTTTAAATCTCTCTTAGAGAAAAGAAACGAACGAGCATAATTCAACCTTGCATCCTCACTTGACATGACAAGGACTTACTTCGGTATTTACACAAGCATGACTTCCACATGCACAGAATTATGCTTATGAAACTATGTTTTCAGGTTTTTTTAATTGTAAGTTGAACAAAATAAAATAAATGTAGTTTCAGGATACCGCGAATAAAATTTGATGCTGCTATTTGCATATGCGAATACAAGTGTTGAGATAGGATAGAATATGACATTTTTCTGGGTTTGTTTTTTGGAAAAGTGTATTTTTTAAATGAAGAGTTGAATATTAGTCATCAGCTATCATTACACTGGGAGTTTTTACTTTAATGCTCTTGCCATCACAAATCCAGTGCTCTAACAACGGAGCTAAGTAGAACGATATCCACTGCCAAAGCACATTCTTCCTAGCTTTGTGTTTGCGCGTCCCCTATAACACAAAGAAGTTACCAATGCTCCTGGAAGAAAGTTGACTTTTTATTTCAATGGTAGTCAATATTAAAGACACCAAAGCTAGAAACGAGAAAAATATAGGAATTAATCTCGAATCAAATCTGAGACCCCTTCCTCACTAGTCAGGTGCTCTATCAACTGAGGATTCAGTCATCCAGGTCCATAACCACAGCCCGAGCTATTAATTAATCTTGCCAAAACGATACTTTCCTGCTATTAAAGAAATCCTCTTTAGAAAAAACAAGATAAATTTATGCCTCGTTCAGCTTAACTTAGCTTTCATCTGAACTTGGGATCTGATCACGTCTCTGATGTTTTAGAGGACCTTATTTGCTCTTGTCCAAAATTTGTATTGTTTAATGAACTTTTGATCATGAATACTGTTAGTTATCTCCATATACCTCAATATGAAAGAAATTCCCGATGGGAGCAAAAATAATACATCTATTCTCTTCCAATCTGATAGCATTTCTATTCTTTTTTGACCAGTGTCTATCTATTTCTGATGGTTAATTTCATGCTAACTTTTATTGTTATCTTTTGTAACCAATGTGTATCTTAATCTGTAACCAACTTAAGAAATTCATATCTATTGATAATTCACGTTAACTGAATAAAAAAAAAATCTTTACATGCAACAATCAGATGTATATTTAATTTGTTGGTATATCTAATTAAGATGAGTGTGTATTACCGATGTCGACTTTATTCGCATTTAAATCCCTACAACATTACAATTTAAGTTAAATAGAATCCAGGCCGGCAGAAAAATAATTCTCAAAACGGCAGGTAAGAGAACGACTTTTAGCAGGAATGGATGTACAGCGGTGATCACAATCAAACAAAAGCATTATACGAATCTACGGGATTCACCCGGTCCCGCTTCAGCGTGGGAATTGTTTTATTCTTGTAGCAGTTTTCTGCAAAAATACTCAAAAGTCATGAACCGATACAAATTGTGGACCAAACATGATCTCTAAAATATACAAGGTGGGATCAGGTATCAGGAGGAGTGAGCATCCCTTTCGAGTGCTCCTTGTCATGATTAGGAATAAAGGGAAAATTCGTTGACAATTCAGTATGTTTATTATGGTTTAACAATTAGTTTGAAAAGCGACAGTCAGCATATGACTTTATGATACAATGTACAGATGGTTTTTGCTGACAAGGCCATTGTAGAGCATGCTCCAGCGCATCGAATCAACTGAGACATAAACCCAATATGCCGTTGATGAAGGTATATTGTAGCACATAAGTAAGGGAAGTTGAAAAGATAAAGTCATCACATTTATCATTCAGCTAGGTTAATAGATTACCATCAACATTCTGTTCTAGTATAATACCCAAATATGAAACCGATTATGCAGACTCTGTGATATGTTTTGTTTTAAAATTACCGGGATATATCGTATCGATATAAGAATGAAAACCAAAATAAACTGACAACACATCGTCGATATATCAAAATGTCGGTTGCAATTAGTTCTCATGGGATTGCAATAGATTGTTTGAAGACCTCCATAAATAACATAGATATCGTCAATAAGAAACTCGTGATCAGGAGTCTTTTAAAATCAACATCCGATTTCTTACGTGTACAATCAGAATTTTAAAAAAATAATAATTTAGCAAATGATAAGTGCCAAGGTAAGGAAATTAATGAGTTTCAGTTTGTATGGAAAAAGCAGCTATTAATGATATTAAAAAGCCTGTACTTAAATTATAGTCTGGAAATTTTGCATATGAAGCTTAAAAGTCTTTACGTCGTTAATTGTGTTAAAACTTTTGATATAAAATTTCACATACTAGGTTCCTCAGAATTTTTAAGCATCTACTTCTGATTTACACACCTTCTCGAATATATGCTGCACCGTCATCCCGAGGTTTCTTCTCTACTATGTATCTTTGTAAGGATTTTTGCGAAGTTTTCGAATCCAAAATAGAGATAAATGTAGTCATTCAAATTCTTTTCTAGCTGGCGGAACTATTAGACATATTCAAAACAGATTTGATTTTGAAGAATTTCCTTCATAGAAAGGGAGTTTGTGTATACGTGGATTATCATTAATACAATTTAATCACAGTTACTCTATATTTCAATTTGAGCCTTACAAATAAAGATAGTGTTCTTACTTGCTATGCTGGCAAGACACAGTACAGACTAATCGTGTTAATTCTCAAATTCATTTTTTCACTTACGAATTATTGAACCTAGACGGATAATCATTAAATTTATGTAGCTATATCTAGCTATTAATCCAAATGCTACCTCCCGAATTTAAAACCAAAATTTATTGTCTTTAATTTGTCTTTTTTGCTTGCATTATGGGTCTTGAACACAATTGTGTCTCTGTTTTCCTTACCAAGGGTAGTAGTAATTAAAAGATATACTTTTTCCTTTCCTTTTAATGGCTTTGTTATTGTCGGTCCATTTTCTATTGTCAGACTAGTACTGTTCTTTTTTTGTTTGGCTTGCTTTCTCTGCTGTCTAGCACTTTGTACATGTATTGTCAGGATGTGTCAGACACTTTCAACTTGTATCCTTAATTTAACGCTTTATACACAATATTTGCTCTATCATACTTCTACAAAAACTTTATACATGTACATTATTTCAAACACATTATCAGAAGAGATCTTATGACTCGTGCGCTTAAGTGTGTTTCAACATTTTTTTCCTGAAATGTTCGACTGATTTCAATTAAAGAAGAAGATATTGTTTTAGCCGTAATGTGCCCCAAAAATTGATTTTTTTCAAAAGTTTTGAAACTGGCTTAAATATTAGTTTAGCTTATAACTGTTATAGATCTGGAAAGAATATGGTATGAAGGAGTACAATTCTGGAAAGATGACGTCATTTATTTGATGCATTTCTCTATTTTAAGAAGGAAAGCCTTAAAATGACCCTGTTAAAATATAGTTATCCTTCATAAAACAGTGTCTACCGCCCTTGAACACTTTAATTTGGGGATATGTTTTGCAATATTCAATTAAAAATATTAGATCTCAAAATCTTTGTAGGCTATTCTTGCGGAAAAGAAATTGAAAATTGTTGTCCTCTATTTTTAAGAAAAAAAGGTGCATGATATAAATATGATATTGAGTGTATGATGTTAGCTAGGATGGAATTTGATGTGGGATGTTATAGCGGTAATTAATGTGGGATGTTAGGGTTGTTTTTAATTTGTGATAGACTGATGGTGTTTCATGTATCATGGTGGAATGGTTTTTGATATCGGATGTTAGGGTGGTTTTAATTTGTGAAGGACGGATGATGTTTGATGTGTCATGGTGGAACAGTGTTTGGTGTGAAATGGTAGAATAGTGTTTGGGTGTGATAGTTGGGTGGTGTTTGATGTGTGATTGACGCGGCTGGTGTTGATGTTTGAAGGTGGTTGGTGTTTGATGTGTGATGTGAAGAATGCGTTTTGTGATAAGTGTTAACTGTGTGGTGTTAGGATATTGTTTAATGTATGATAGTAGGATATTTACCGTTTGAAGTGTGACCCCAACTTACTCCGGGGTCATGATATACACAATTTACCCAGTTATTCTTGAGAAGATTTACTTCTTAATCTTTAATAAAATCCCTATACGGCTACCTTTTACTTTCATCCTTTTGATAAGAATTGTATTTAACCCCGGCCCTAGGACAACCGTGCTCTAAGCTTCTGAGCCAAAACTTGAATCAAGGTAATTATCAGGAGTTGCCTCACTCTCTTTTCCCTTACTAAATTTTGAATAATAATATTTCTTTATTTTTCTCATAGTTATATTTTTCTCAAAAGCCACATTCATTTCCAGAAATTACGTAGTATTATTTTGTTGTTTGTTCTTTTTCATAGCGGTTTAATTGTTAAAGATTATTAAAGATTTATAACTTTATTTGTCTTTTTGTTTTTTAATTACTAGCCTTACTCTAGGCGGGACTCAAACTTACCTGGAAATCAAAGGGTGATAGAAAGGTTAAAAAATTATTGAAACAAACAATTTTAAAACACATACACATTTGCGAAGTACGAAACATTTTCATTAGTAGTGGGCCATGGAATTTCGACAGACTCGACCGATTCGAAATGACTGTCATCCGAGTCCGGACTGAAATCGGTATAAAAAGAGGTACTTTCATTGACTATTGACCTGCCTGATAGACACAAGGCTAGGTCAATGGCGTATTTCTCTGATTGGTGTCCTTAATGTCTTAGTTGACTAGACAGCCACCCGACTGCATCGTAAATCCGGCTTCTTTCTTTGACAGATGGAGATTTGACTGGTGTGGTGAGTCGCCAACGCTGGCAATGATTTATTTCCTGATATAAAGGCTTGATTTAGGGGTCCTCCCTCAGCAGTGTGTTGTTCGACCACCAGGAAAGTTGTCAGCGAGCTAAACTAAATTGAAGCATACAGATAACGTCAATACAGAGTTTCTTACTTTTCTTTCCTGTAAGTTGGTGTAAAACTAACCAGAAGTAATAATTTAATTCCGATTTAAATCGGCAAAGATTCAAGAACTCTATGAACGCATCATGAATAATGCCCTGCATATTTCTCCAGCATTGTCTCCCCCTTGCAAAGAGGCCATTTTACGTGTAAATTTAAGCATGTATAAACATGTATGCTTATTTGCAAATCTATGCAGTCTTTGCATGATTAATAATATAACATTCATTCATCATAATTTACTAATCGACAATTGCTTCAATCAATATATGTTGCATTGAAAAGCATATTATTTACAATTTTCCTCTTGGAATTTTCATTAAAGATTTCTTGGAAATCTTCCACACCAGCAACAGAATTCCTGATGGAAGGAAGCTTTCAATGATATCAACATCAACTGATGATATCAAATGGGTTTTGATTGCAGCTACGTTCTGGAAATGACTGAAATTTAGAATCAAATGTGTTGCTTATTTTTATCTGCTAAAAAGGTTTGCAGAATAATACAATATTGTGCGATATAGATTCTCAGATATGTTGATATATCTAATTTAATAGCATAAATCTTATAGGTAAGGATAGTAAAATTTGTTTACACTGTAAATTAAGTTGTCCTACTCTCGGGAGGTACGATACAGCATCAAAGGTGTGAGATAGCGGTTTTTCATAACATAAACTTTTATTGCTAAAACCGTTGCTTGACATTGGCAATATATATTTATCCATTGTTATGTATTTAGAAAACAGAATTAAAACAAAATATTTTGTATGAAAAATTGAAACTTACCTCTTCCTTGCAGAATCCTCCATTTTAGTATTTGGTTGTCCAAAATTTTTCAATTACAATAAGCCCAATCTTAAGCGCATGTTCAGTACCTTATTTACATATCTTTATGGTGTAACTCAGAAATGTTCCCTCCTAAATTCGTCGTTCAAGATGTACCAACATCACTAGCACCTGATAACAAAGGTTCAGTTTTTTTTTAAATAATCAAGCAAAATAAAATTATCCCATCTATTCTTAAAATAATTGGAATATGTACAAGGTTTGGGTTGACAAATTGATGAACTACTTCTATACGATGATGGTTAATCACATACAACTTAAGAAACTGATAAAATAATTGTGTCTCTTCTTAGTGATTTCTCAGGGATGGAGCTTGGGAAACCTGTTTTTGATCTTGAGGATTTCCAAATTGTAGAACCTAGCAACCGTCTCCTTACTGAGGCCATGAATAGGGTGTGTTTCCAAACTGGCTAAGATGGTGATAGTGGTGTTGGAGACGGTGGTGACCTAACACCACTATCTCGAGATGAGGTTATTGATACTTTTTCACAGGTGTTCTGTGTTTTTTGTGATTCTCCCTCTGTGAAACTTTTGGGAGGATGGCTTTTTTACCTATGTTTAAAAAACAAAAATCAATCTTTATGTAAGTATAAAATCACTGTGTAACATATAGTAGTTTAACTTGATAATAAATAAAATACCCCTTATTGGCCTAGATCAAATAACAATAATTTCCTTCTTCATCGCTCTCAATATCTGTCCCACTTTCTGACTCGCTTATCAATCTTGCTGGTAGCTTTCTTTTCCTCGAGTCCTCCTCACTTTCTTGATTGGATGTTTCCTCTGCTCTTTTCAGTTTTTTTTTCTGGCTGTTTCATAGTCTTCATAATTTGTTAAATAATTTAAAAATAATTATACATTTATAACATACATTATTGTCTTGAGCTTGTCATCTCGTGCAATTAAAATCCTTACCTTTTCCAATTCTTCTAAATCAGATTTTTTTCCAGTTTTTCCTGTCAGGCAATGACATTTTTTGAATTTTTCTTTTGGCATGCGAACATGGCCAATACCATTATTGCTTCAAAGAAATGGAGAAGCCATTTTAAAACATGTCAAAATAAATAAAATGGATAAATCTGGATAAAAAGACATAAATTATTATAAAAATTATCCGATTACTGAAAAATTATTTCTCTAGCTTTTAACATGTTTAACCCAATAAAGAGCAACATTCATATAATATGATAAATAAAATATTTTTTCAATCACCTTTCAATCACGAAAAAAGGTCAATGTTTTCAAAGTTATTTTTTTACCTACCCCTTCAAGCCATGAATTGGGGACGCATTACACACTTTCATCATCCACAAAATGTACAACTGCAGATATAAGATGGGCGTTTTAGTGTTATTGTATCTCCGATTTTAATTCAAATCGGAGATACAATAAAACTAAACGCCCATCTTATATCTTTATACTCTTTACTTCGCGATTCTAGAGCAGACGCTCTAACCACTGCGCCACGCGGGCGACACAAGATATGAATTTGCATGGATATCAAAATATAAATATGTTTAATATCTACAGAAATAGGTACATGAGTAACTCAGGTAACTTGCATAATTGGGAACTAATTTTTCAAGAAATGTAAAAAAAATCATATTGAACAGAAATTATTTGGAACAACTTGAAAATTTTGAATAATTAACATAACATTCAAATTTTTTTAAAGAAGGAACTTAATTCCGAAAAAAAAAATGATTTTAAAAGAAAACGTATTGGTTAATAAAAAGACTTATATAGATAATGAACATGAAGATGTATTTGAGCTATATTGAAGTAAATTAGCAGAACAAGTTTAAAACAGACAAGCTAATTCAGAGAATTCGTGTCCCCCGCTTAGGGAAAAAATCGGATCCCCCTGACTGAATTTGTAGAATTATTAAATGTATACATGTATACTGAAGCAAATAAAATACATGTATGTCAATATGCATAAAAAGATTTGATTGCTTATTCTTTATTATGTGTATAGAAGATTCTTTTTTATATGGAATATTTATCACACTGTAATGATGATTTTATAACCTCATAAATTTTTCATTTCACATGTTGAATACTATCATTTAGTAAAAAAAAAAAAAAAAGAAAAGTATTAAAAAAAAAGAAAGGATTCGATTCGATTCCGGGACCTCTCACATTTGAAGCGAGTGACATAACCACTAGACCACGGAATCGCTTTACTCGGAGAAAAGTATATGCAGAACTGAAGTCACATACATGTATATATTCATATTTTCATGTTCGGTATTCTCAAAATTTTACACAATCCATGGTGTTTGATTTATTTAGCCTTTATTAAACAGTTCTAATAGATGTAATAAGAACATAAAGTCCGCCGAGAGCCTGTTTTATACGCAATAACTCTTCTCATGCCCCTGCGCTAAAAATAGCGACATGTAATACTATAAATACTAATAAAACAAACGGGGCGGGGCACTTTGAGAGGGGCGAGAGACGTCCTAGGGAGTTTTGGTATAAAATTACATTGCATAAGCTCAAAATCCTGTTGAAATATCGCCCGGAAATGATAGTGTTACACACAGACAGAATGTATAAATTTACGACCTTGAACTTTGACCTTTTGACCTCAAAATCAATAGGGGTCTTCATTAGGCCACAGGGAGTTGTTATGTAAGATTTCATTGCAATAGCTCAAATGGTTCTAGAGATATCGTGTGGAAACGAAAGTGTTTTAACAGACAGAATTTGCTTATTTATGACCTTGACCTTTGACCTTTTGACCTCAAAATCAATAGGGGTCTTCTTTAGTCCATAGGGAATTGCTATGCTAAATTTCATTGCAAAAGCTCAAACGGTTCTCGAGATATCGTGTGGAAACGAAAGCGTTACAGACAGACAGAAAGACGGACGGACAGACGGACGGACGGACGGACAAACCCAAATTAATATCCCCCACTTTTCAAGCGGGGGACAAAAATACAAATTAGGACTTTCCTTTTCGGAGCCTCTTTCTTTGTCTTGTACACCTGTCACTTTGATTAATTAACCTAGACAGATAAATTACGAAGTTTTATCATGTTTACTTGAAAACTCTTCGAGAAATAACATTTAAAGTGATATCGTTCTCTAACACCCGGAGCAATCTGCAACGTCAAAAAATACAAATGTCAACGGGTCAAATTTTTGGCGAAAATATTTCAATTACCAGAATCAAATTCTTAAATAAAACGAAACGGTTATAGTTATAAATGTGAAATATCTTTATTACGGTGATATGATAAAACTTTAAAATATGTAAACAAAGTATATGCATGTACAAGTATGAAATAATAATAATTTGAAAACGCTATATTTATGCGGACTTTTCGTCTGTTTCCTCTAATGGAGTTGCACAATGGAACTCTTGCCCATTTCTTAGCCCTGTCTTAATTTTAGTTACTGTTATTCACATATACATAGAGAAACCGTTTTTGTCATTTTAAATACTAAGGACGAGAAAAAGTTTCCTACTCTACCAAACATTGATGACTGGTACATTTCTGTAAGAGTGAATTCAGGATCAAAATACTTGATCATAGTCCAGTGCGCCGCCTGTGCCAACGAAGCCGCCATTTTGCAAAAAGTCCGATTTCAACCTCATGTATATAAAACGTTATAAAATTCGTATTTATCATAGCATAAACTCCAAATTTTGAGGAAATCTAGTTAATAAAACATCATAAAGAATTATCATTTCCTTTAAAAAAATACGGGGCAGTAATTACTTTTCCGTAGGATTTTAAATATAATATGCCAAGTTTTATTTGCAACTTTTGAGCATTGCGCCACCTTCCTACACTAGACAATGACATGTGTCTTTTAAATTGGAATAATCTGTGTAGTTTCTCCATATTAGTCCATAAATTTATTAGATAGTATTGATTTAATCTATATACGAAGTTTCATTAATGTATGACGTAGGGTTCCTACAAAGCAACGCTTGTCTACGGAATTTTGGGACAACCCTCGTAGTTTGGTAACAGTCAAAAGCGTCTATAAGTAGCATCTATAAATCGTTTCCATTCCAAGGGACGCATAGTTGGACATCATTTCGTTCTCTACATATAATGAACAAAATAGTAAACTTTGGTAAAAGTACGGTGTTGATATGAATTTCCTTACTGTCACATTTGTTTGAGAGAAAACAATACACTTGCTTTTTTTAGTTGTGTAATGAGCTCTTTGAAATTTTGTACGGCTGACTGCCTGAGACAAAAGAACTAATTGTAAACTTAACAAAAAAAATTATTCAAGAAAATAAACAAAAAAATAAGGATAATATTCACTTTCACACCACACTCAAACTAAAAATAATATGAAACAGTAATAAATTATACAATTATCTGATACAATGAAAATTACTTTGAATCAACAGTCTTTTTGTTCAATTCGCGTATCAGATACAATGTACAAAGATTTACAAATATCTGTTTTTTATTAGAAATCAGGAAAAGTTCACTTAAATCAATTATCTGTAAAATAATTTTTAGAAATTCCTTTCTCAAATTTTATTCACTATATTCACTTATCACAATACTACTCACACTGAGGGACTCCCGCAACCACATTCTGATCCTCCCCGATAAACTCACATGCGGACAATCGACAAAAGATGATTCACCACGGTAGTTGGAGGCCCGGACTCGCTGGTCTCACCCTCCGGCTTGAAAAGAACGTCCTAGGTCCTTAAACATTGTACACCCTCAGCACCCGCATGACCATCCATACTGTCACTTCACACCACGTATAGTTCTCTTATAGGTATTCGTCGAGGAATTAAACCAAACGCTCCTCATAACTTACTAGGCACTGAAAATAGCATACTTTTAACTATTCCTTAAATAAGTTGACACATAGATGGATTGATTGATTGTATATTGTTTAACGTCCCTCTCGAGAATTTTTGACACATAGAAAAACGAAACAAAAGAGCATACTTTCAATATTGAAAACTGATGTCTCCTAAGCACACCCTAATGACATAATGGTGTATACATAAATGACTCCTGAGGTGGAGTCAAGGTGTGCCCTGGTGATGGGGTAAAAAGCTCTTGCGAGACCAGGGTAGATGTAAGTAATGCTGGTTATACATCAGGGTAGATGTAAGTGTTGCTGGTTATACACCAGGGTAGATGTAAGTGTTGCTGGTTATACATCAGGGTAGATGTAAGTGTTGCTGGTTATACACCAGGGTAGATGTAAGTGTTGCTGGTTATACATCAGGGTAGATGTAAGTGTTGCTGGTTATACATCAGGGTAGATGTAAGTGATGCTAGTTATACACCAGGGTAGATGTAAGTGATGCTGGTTATACACCAGGGTAGATGTAAGTTATGCTGGTTATACATCAGGGTAGATGTAAGTAATGCTGGTTATACACCAGGGTAGATGTAAGTGTTGCTGGTTATACACCAGGGTAGATGTAAGTGTTGCTGGTTATACATCAGGGTAGATGTAAGTGTTGCTGGTTATACACCAGGGTAGATGTAAGTGATGCTGGTTATACACCAGGGTAGATGTAAGTGTTGCTGGTTATACACCAGGGTAGATGTAAGTGTTGCTGGTTATACACCAGGGTAGATGTAAGTGTTGCTGGTTATACACCAGGGTAGATGTAAGTGTTGCTGGTTATACACTAGGGTAGATGTAAGTGTTGCTGGTTATACACCAGGGTAGATGTAAGTGATGCTGGTTATACACCAGGGTAGATGTAAGTGTTGCTGGTTATACACCAGGGTAGATGTAAGTGTTGCTGGTTATACACCAGGGTAGATGTAAGTGTTGCTGGTTATACACCAGGGTAGATGTAAGTGTTGCTGGTTATACATCAGGGTAGATGTAAGTGATGCTGGTTATACACCAGGGTAGATGTAAGTGTTGCTGGTTATACATCAGGGTAGATGTA
Organism: Saccostrea cuccullata; assembly: GCF_032062105.1. Classification (NCBI taxonomy): domain Eukaryota; kingdom Metazoa; phylum Mollusca; class Bivalvia; order Ostreida; family Ostreidae; genus Saccostrea; species Saccostrea cuccullata. The sequence goes on from NW_026938156.1 coordinate 45,241, forward strand.
AGTGTTGCTGGTTATACACCAGGGTAGATGTAAGTGTTGCTGGTTATACACCAGGGTAGATGTAAGTGTTGCTGGTTATACATCAGGGTAGATGTACGTGTTGCTGGTTATACATCAGGGTAGATGTAAGTGATGCTGGTTATACACCAGGGTAGATGTAAGTAATGTTGGTTATACACCAGGGTAGATGTAAGTGTTGCTGGTTATACATCAGGGTAGATGTAAGTGTTGCTGGTTATACACCAGGGTAGATGTAAGTAATGCTGGTTATACATCAGGGTAGATGTAAGTGTTGCTGGTTATACACCAGGGTAGATGTAAGTGTTGCTGGTTATACATCAGGGTAGATGTAAGTGTTGCTGGTTATACATCAGGGTAGATGTAAGTGTTGCTGGTTATACACCAGGGTAGATGTAAGTGTTGCTGGTTATACACCAGGGTAGATGTAAGTGTTGCTGGTTATACATCAGGGTAGATGTAAGTGTTGCTGGTTATACACCAGGGTAGATGTAAGTAATGCTGGTTATACACCAGGGTAGATGTAAGTGATGCTAGTTATACATCAGGGTAGATGTAAGTGATGCTAGTTATACACCAGGGTAGATGTAAGTGATGCTGGTTATACACCAGGGTAGATGTAAGTGTTGCTGGTTATACACCAGGGTAGATGTAAGTGTTGCTGGTTATACACCAGGGTAGATGTAAGTGTTGCTGGTTATACACCAGGGTAGATGTAAGTGTTGCTGGTTATACATCAGGGTAGATGTAAGTGTTGCTGGTTATACACCAGGGTAGATGTAAGTGTTGCTGGTTATACATCAGGGTAGATGTAAGTGTTGCTGGTTATACATCAGGGTAGATGTAAGTGATGCTGGTTATACACCAGGGTAGATGTAAGTGTTGCTGGTTATACATCAGGGTAGATGTAAGTGTTGCTGGTTATACACCAGGGTAGATGTAAGTGTTGCTGGTTATACACCAGGGTAGATGTAAGTGTTGCTGGTTATACATCAGGGAAGATGTACGTGTTGCTGGTTATACATCAGGGTAGATGTAAGTGATGCTGGTTATACACCAGGGTAGATGTAAGTAATGCTGGTTATACACCAGGGTAGATGTAAGTGTTGCTGGTTATACATCAGGGTAGATGTAAGTGTTGCTGGTTATACACCAGGGTAGATGTAAGTAATGCTGGTTATACATCAGGGTAGATGTAAGTAATGCTGGTTATACACCAGGGTAGATGTAAGTGTTGCTGGTTATACACCAGGGTAGATGTAAGTGTTGCTGGTTATACATCAGGGTAGATGTAAGTGTTGCTGGTTATACACCAGGGTAGATGTAAGTGATGCTGGTTTTACACCAGGGTAGATGTAAGTGTTGCTGGTTATACACCAGGGTAGATGTAAGTGTTGCTGGTTATACACCAGGGTAGATGTAAGTGTTGCTGGTTATACACCAGGGTAGATGTAAGTGTTGCTGGTTATACACTAGGGTAGATGTAAGTGTTGCTGGTTATACACCAGGGTAGATGTAAGTGATGCTGGTTATACACCAGGGTAGATGTAAGTGTTGCTGGTTATACACCAGGGTAGATGTAAGTGTTGCTGGTTATACACCAGGGTAGATGTAAGTGTTGCTGGTTATACACCAGGGTAGATGTAAGTGTTGCTGGTTATACATCAGGGTAGATGTAAGTGATGCTGGTTATACACCAGGGTAGATGTAAGTGTTGCTGGTTATACATCAGGGTAGATGTAAGTGTTGCTGGTTATACACCAGGGTAGATGTAAGTGTTGCTGGTTATACACCAGGGTAGATGTAAGTGTTGCTGGTTATACATCAGGGTAGATGTACGTGTTGCTGGTTATACATCAGGGTAGATGTAAGTGATGCTGGTTATACACCAGGGTAGATGTAAGTAATGTTGGTTATACACCAGGGTAGATGTAAGTGTTGCTGGTTATACATCAGGGTAGATGTAAGTGTTGCTGGTTATACACCAGGGTAGATGTAAGTAATGCTGGTTATACATCAGGGTAGATGTAAGTGTTGCTGGTTATACACCAGGGTAGATGTAAGTGTTGCTGGTTATACATCAGGGTAGATGTAAGTGTTGCTGGTTATACATCAGGGTAGATGTAAGTGTTGCTGGTTATACACCAGGGTAGATGTAAGTGTTGCTGGTTATACACCAGGGTAGATGTAAGTGTTGCTGGTTATACATCAGGGTAGATGTAAGTGTTGCTGGTTATACACCAGGGTAGATGTAAGTAATGCTGGTTATACACCAGGGTAGATGTAAGTGATGCTAGTTATACATCAGGGTAGATGTAAGTGATGCTAGTTATACACCAGGGTAGATGTAAGTGATGCTGGTTATACACCAGGGTAGATGTAAGTGTTGCTGGTTATACACCAGGGTAGATGTAAGTGTTGCTGGTTATACACCAGGGTAGATGTAAGTGTTGCTGGTTATACACCAGGGTAGATGTAAGTGTTGCTGGTTATACATCAGGGTAGATGTAAGTGTTGCTGGTTATACACCAGGGTAGATGTAAGTGTTGCTGGTTATACATCAGGGTAGATGTAAGTGTTGCTGGTTATACATCAGGGTAGATGTAAGTGATGCTGGTTATACACCAGGGTAGATGTAAGTGTTGCTGGTTATACATCAGGGTAGATGTAAGTGTTGCTGGTTATACACCAGGGTAGATGTAAGTGTTGCTGGTTATACACCAGGGTAGATGTAAGTGTTGCTGGTTATACATCAGGGAAGATGTACGTGTTGCTGGTTATACATCAGGGTAGATGTAAGTGATGCTGGTTATACACCAGGGTAGATGCAAGTAATGCTGGTTATACACCAGGGTAGATGTAAGTGTTGCTGGTTATACATCAGGGTAGATGTAAGTGTTGCTGGTTATACACCAGGGTAGATGTAAGTAATGCTGGTTATACATCAGGGTAGATGTAAGTGATGCTGGTTATACACTAGGGTGGATGTAGCTCTTTTGCTGTTGCGCTTTTCCAACGCCTCGTATCTATCAGGGTTTTCCTGTCTGCAACAAAAGAACGAACCATAAAATATCTAAAACGAGTATACTAAAAGAATACCAAGACTTTATGTTTGAATACTAAAAGAATACCAAGACTTTAAGTTTTCAGGAAATAAAGGCTTTAATTCTATGTTTAAGGAGGGTCTATCTTTAAATAAGAAAAAAAGTGTTTTAAGACTTTAAACTTAACGTAGAACCTACGTCGTATGACATCATAACTAGTGAATGTGTTTAGCCTGTTCTAGATCCATTATGACGTCATAATTAATTCAATGTCATTTCCCGTACTTTACAGCTTCAGTATAGAAATGATAGAAAATACTGCATTTTGAAATTCACAGAATTCAATTTAAAATCATGCCGAAATAATCTTCATAATATTCAATTTATATATATTTTTTTAATATAATGCTTAATGACAATATATTTCTTGAATTAGAGAAACCTGTAGGCACTTTTCATTTAACAGATCTTGACCTTAATTAAGTTGACAAATCCAAGACTATATTGTGAGATAAAATTGCCATGTACATGTATACAACAAACTGTAATAATGTAAATGGTATGTAACTATATTTTGAAGGAATGCAAAAATCTTTTCAAAAAATCGTCAGTTGCCAACTAACTGTTATGATTACCAAATACAATCCATATATCAAGGGTTTAAAAAAACGTCTACTCAAACACTGGAACATTTTGCAAACAGACACAATTTGCAAAGAGTTATTTATCGATGAACCAATAATCGCCTACAGTAAACACAAAAACATAGGCGAAATGATAATTAAGTCACGCTTACAAATAGCTTAAGACTAATACTCAAGGTCGGGCTCCTGATGATGGCGGGCCTTAAGAGCAAAAAATCATATTTCTCTTTAAAAACCGCCGAAACACTCTATGCCTCCATAATAACACTTTATTGAAAAAATCATACGTCGTCTAGAGTGTCGATCCCTGCTAAATTTATGACAGGCTTGGTTGATTGATGTCTTTTTTCAAAATCAGGAGACCCATCGCCAGACCCAAGGAAAACCCCAATAGGACTATAAGTATAACCAGCAACGCAGGAACTATACAATCTATAAGGGTCATCGATATCAAACCCAAAGAAGCAGGCCATACTAATTAGTAAATTTTATGCGACTACAGGAAGGAAGTTGTTGATTAAATTAGTGAGAATGTTTAATGTACACTCAATGAGCATACAATGTATACTGAAAGGAAAAAGAAACGCATAATAGCATTATAGCGAAAAATATTTAACTATGTGGCCGAAAATTAAGAAAATTGGTCAGATGTGTAATTTGGCTACTGTGCACCAAAATCGCTGATCAAAATTACTCAACCATGAAATGTATGGCGTCACGTATGGGAAGTGATAAAAAGCCAAATACACGTGCATGTTGATGATGATATTTTTGTGATCCCATTTTGTAGTGGCAATCGATGCATTAGAGTTACAGACATCGTTTTCCGATATTTGCAGTCAGTATAAATTTCTTGCAATCATGGTATAGCTGACAGAAGTTACATGGGGTCTAGTAATTGAGTTCCATAAGTGAATAAAAAGGCAACAACATGTTGCTGTGCAGTTTGTTTTTAAATTTTCAACCAAAAAAGTTTTTTCAATTGTCAGAGAGTAACTTAAAAGGTTTCCAACCAACCATGACGGTGACGTTGGCGCGTAACAACGTCAAATCAAGATAGGGCTTTTCATCATGCTACCTCGGTTATTGTCAAGTCATTATCACTGACACCGATATTTTTACAGCTGACAGTCAGTCTCATATTTTCACCCTAATACTGACAGAAACTCTCTGCTCTAATTTGGTACGCAAGCTTGGCAACTTTACGTCGATTTTACTCTCACACGCGCACGTACGCGCAATATGCGTAATGTTTTTAGCATGTTCACGCTGAGAAAATGTAGCCAGTGTTTGTCGAGACTTAATTACAAACATGCACGTGTACTAAATCAGCTAGATTCTGTAAATTCTATCCTAAATCGAAGGTTTGTGACATTCATTGGGCGGGGGGATTTGTTAGCTTTGCAATAACACAGCTACTCTCAACCATTAAGACTATCGTCGGAAGGCTTGAATGATAATTCTATGAGAAAGATAAATGCTCTGATGAACTCAATGCACAAGAAAATCAAGGCTGTTACTGATGCGCAAAGGAGATGATGAGAATTTTTATTTTAATTTGGGGGTATCGACATATCAATTTCAATAACTCAGGAATTATCAGTCAAAGTCACACAAGATTTCGGTTACTTGTTGTTTAAAGTTGGATTAAATTGTTTGATAACAATACTGGAAAATATATTGGAAATAAAAGTTTTAAATTTATTCAAAAGTTTATTATGCGTTTCTTTTTCCTTTCAGTATATTTAACAGTACATATGGATATTTTCTTTATTGTTGATGTTTCTAAAATTGTTCATATTTGATATCATTTTCTAAGGCGTGACATAGATCACGTGATACTAATAAATTTATATAACCTATGAAGTTCTATCCGCGCATTAGATTACTACAAAACCCTCTAACTTATCACACTCTGATAACTAGACGGGCCATTGCAGCTAAACTTTTATAATCTCTATTACAACGTCAACACGTGTAATAGACGATATTCATTTATTAATTGTAGTCTCAATAATCTACAAACTCAGTATCCATTTCCTCTATTAGAATGGCAAGGCGATTCAATAGACGGCAAAAAGACAATAAAAGTACTAAACGAATCAAACCATACTTTGCCAACCTCAGACGTATCAAAAAGTGGAAGCACTTAAACGACGCACGTAAATACGTCCTCAATTTATCAAAATACCAACTAAATGATAATGAATATGTCCTACTAGCAAAAGGGCTTAAATTCATTCCAACACCTAAACAAAAAAACGTTAAGAGGTGCATCCTTAAAGATTTCGACGAGTTTGCTAGAAAATTGAGATGCAAATATCATTTTGATAATGGGGCAGATTCAAAAATCCTCCCATTTAGAACTTCGTCGGGTTTTCAACCCCCTTACACATGTAGCCTACTTGAAGAATACATTGACAAAACAAAGTTGGAATTATCATCTATCACAACCAAAACATTCCAAGACAACCTAACTCATAGCGAAAGAAACGCTCTTTCCTCGCTTAACAACAATCTCAATGTTGTCATTAAAAAAGCGGACAAAAGCAATACTATAGTTATAATGGACAGGAATCAGTACATATCAGAAGCAGAGCGCCAGTTACTCTCAAAGCATTATATGCAAGTTGAAAAGCCAAACTTAATATACTTGCAAGATCTCATTCAAACAAGAATAAATGACATGCACTCCAGGGTCCCCATAGATAAAATTACTCTACGATTTCTGAAAGAGAAAAATCCGTCACTCAAATGCGGCCAATTTTATCTGCTCCCTAAAATACACAAACTTCAAGACAATGTCCGAAATACCCTGATTAATGACCTATGCAGTATCAGACGATTACCACCTGGGCGGCCAATTATTGCTCAATGCAATACACCAACGAGGAAAATTGGGGCATACAGTGACTACTTTCTTATCCCCATCGTACAAAAACAATTAACTTATATCAAGGACACTACTGATTTTATCAATAAGATCGAAGGCTTAGAACTCCCGACTGATGCGTTACTAATCACTTACAATGTAACCAGCATGTATACAAATATGGAATTTGAAGAACTACTAAATCCCGTCAGGAATGCTTACAACAACGCGGTTAAAAGCAACTCAGACATCCCGTATCCTGATGTGGACAACTTAATTTTTCTTCTCAGATGCGTATTAGAAAACAATTACTTTGAATTTAACGGAAAATTCTACAAACAAATCATAGGCTGCAGCATGGGCGCAGTACCTTCCCCGGAAATCTCAGACATGAGAATGTACGAAATTACGCAGATTATTGAATCTAAATTTCAACATGTCAACAAAATTCTGTTTCATGGCAGATTTAGGGATGATGGATTCATAATCTTTAACGGAACAAATGAAGAAATTCTAGAATTTTTTGACATCAGTAACAGCTGTCATAAACATCTTAAATTCACATTTGAAATAGCTCACTCATCCGTGAATTTCCTGGACACAACGGTTTACAAAGGCAATAGATTTAATCATTGTCAGAAACTTGATATCAAATCTTACATAAAACCAACTAATAATTTTCAATATCTTCATAGAAACAGTGCACACAACGTCTCTGTATTTAAAGGTTTCATCAAAGGAGAATGTAAAAGACACTCCAGAAATACTAACGACCCCTCAGTTCTTAAAACAATTCTACAGAATTTCAAGGGACATCTTTCAAAGAGAGAATATTCTGAGGAAGAAATTAACCCAATAGTCGAAGAAACAACACAGAAGGAAAGACAACTCTTTTTAAGAAAGAGAGAAAAAACAAATTCAAGTCATTCACACGTCATGGTTACAAAATTTAACCCTCGCGTCAAAGGATTAAAAAAACGGATTTTAAAGTACTGGAATATTTTGGAAGCAGACCCAACATGCAAAGATCTATTCAAATCGGAACCCATCATTGCGTATAGTAAGCATAAAAACATCGGAGATCTATTGATAAAATCAAGTTTACAATAAACATGGAATATCGTTATTGGGGCCCCTGATAGGCATAATCCGTCGCCGAAACACTCTACTACTACCATTATAACTATCATTTTAATCATAACAATATCATCCTATTTCATTCAATGTGGTTTAGAGTGTCAGGGTCCCAATAACTCATTATCAAGTCTGGTTGATTGATGACGTTTATGGAAAACATGTAATATCTTGATGAAATGTGTCTAAGTCAAAGATGTACGTGTTGTAGATTGTGTGTACATTTTGTGATATCTATCATGAAATGATGTGCATTCGTTTTCATAATTATTTGTTACTTATTCATATTCTTGGAGTTTTATTACAATTTCTCTATTAAATATGATCTTTTAAATTGAAAGTACAATTTTTATAAACATGTTTAAGCTGAAAGTAGCCCTGAACAGTCATTTAATAATAAAATCCGTGTTAGTGCAAAAAGGTCATGAATATTAGTATCGGTAAATAACCTATCTCTCATTAGTTAGAGGGGAAAGGTATATATTTTAATCACTTTTTGTAACCATTTGGGTATGTTATTTATCATATTAAAGATTGAAAACATTGTGACAAAGACTTCTGATATATATTTACAAATGTAGGGTGGAAAATTGATTGAAAATAAATAGAGTTCATTTGCCTATAGTTTTGAAAATGTGGACTTATCTTTCATGTCAATTGAATAAAAAAGAATTTATTCTCGGGAAATATTGTTTAATACTGTTCAATTAATAAACAATAAAAAAAATGATGTTTAAAGAAGCAATTCTGGGATTTTGTTGTCTTCTTTTCATGACAAGTACCCCTAAAATGACTGAAATTGTGAAGTCGCAATATGTATTTATCATTCCATGTTTAACTGGCTGCACTACATTTAATAACAAGGAAACATGTCATGTGCTTTTAACTGATTGATAAGCAAGTGCTTATTTATCATTATGAAAAGTTTGAAAATCTTGTGACAAAGACTTCTCCGACGTAGGTTCTACCTTAAGTGAATATGCTTCAAGATAATGATTAAAATCTGGTATCAAAGGTCTACGTCTAAACCATCGACCCTCCATAAAATCACTATAGAGTATACTCCTGACTATATCAAAGTTTTTTTTTCTAAGTAATGCTCTTGATCAACATATATAATTAAATGTTTTAAATGGTTACCACTGCAGCACTCTGAGTAATCTACTTTAGAGTATCCCCCGGCTATATAAAGTGTACGTTTCTGAATAAAATCTTCTTATATTCCAATAATTTCATCTTCATCTGTGTCATCATTCTTAAAGTTCACCTTTATCTACATTGTTTTAGCCCTCTTCAATGGGGGTAAACGATTCTGTAAAGTGAACTTTTTGCATGGTACAGTTATGTACTGAACTTGTACAGAACATTTATTAAGTTTTCTTGCTGTTTAAAATAAACGTAATCTTTTCACCACTACCCATCCTTTACTATATATGTGTCATTGAAGATGCTCACAAGAGGTGGACTAGGCGGTACCGACAAATTTCTGGTAGATTCATTGTAGCTTTCAGATTCTTAGTTGTTCTCATCTTGACATGGAATACATCCTCAGATAAAGAGACCTGCATTCCTCTAATGTTATCAAATAAAAAGAATTTATAGTCTAATTATAAGATAGGTATGATATTCATGTTAATGAATATCCCCTTATTCGCCTATTGATCGTCAGACTTAAAACGTTACGGGTGAACTCATCATGCTATTATTTTTATCAAATAGTCATGTGCTCATCATTTCATATGTATTTGTTTTTATTGAATAGCCTCCAAAAATTATTTTTTTCTGTTTAGATATTGTAAATTTTAAACATTGTATTTTTGCAGTTTATATTTTTAAACAAAGCAAGAAAAATTTAAGGTAGCTGTGGGAACATTCTGATTACACGTTTTTTGTGCAATTCGAGCTAAAGTATATCTTTAAAAATATCAACTTGGTGGTTCCAGAAAGGGAAAGGGTCTGGAGACGGGGACCATGCCACATACTGAGGGTGGAACCTTCCTTTGAAAACTATTATTAATAGATCCCCCTCTTGAAAATCAAAATAAGTGGTAAAACCTCTTTTAAAAAATCAGGGGACCACCTCTGTAGATGATTAGTATACATTCACCCCGAGTAAAACAAACATATACAAAACGACAATGAAACATACCTTGTTAATGTACGTAAACTACGAAAACTGAATTGCATTGAGCCCCCTCATGTAAGTTTCACCCACTCGTATCACGTACTGCGGAAATTTTCCATCACCGCCTATCTCGGCGTCAAAGCGAATGTCTGCTGCGGCCAAATCAGTCGTGTTATCTTTTAAATTCTTCTAGGAAACATTCACTGTATTATCAGCCAAAGAGATAGTATTGTGCAATATACATGATTTAAAGAATTCTTATGTTCTTACGTATATCGCTTGGATTCGAGATTCAATAACATTAGACTAAGGTCGACAGCGTGGACGGTGAGAAAGATGCGGTGGATTAAGACTGTTTTAACGATGTTAGCCTGTGGTGCTGCAAAGAAGCAGTTTTTAGCTCACCTGAGCTGAAAGCTCAAGTGAGCTTTTCTTATCACATTTTGTCCGGCGTCCGTCTGTCCGTCTGTCTGTCTGTAAACTTTTCACATTTTACGACTTCTCCTCATGAACCGCTGGGCGAATTTCAACCAAACTTGCCACAAAGTATCCGTGGATAAAGGGGATTCAATTTTGTTCAAATGAAGGACCATGCCCTCATTCAAGGGGAGATAATTTGGAATTAATGAAAATTTGGTGGCATATTTTAAAAATCTTCTTCTCAAGAACCACTATGCCAGGAAAGATGAAACTTATGGGGAAACATCCTCAGGTAGTGTAGATTCAAGTTTGTTCAAATCATGACCTCCGGGGGTAGGGCGGGGCCAAAATGGCCGATTAAAGTTTTACATAGAAATATATAGAAAAATTCTTTAAAAATCTTTTTCTCAAGAATGGCAAAGCCATAATTGATCATATTTATATGGGAGCATCCTCAGGTAGTGAAGATTCAAGTTTGTTCAAATCATGACCCCCTTGGGTAGGACGGGGCCAAAATGGCCGACCAAAGTTTTACATAGAAATATATTGGAAAATTCTTTAAAAATCTTCTCAAGAATGGCTAAGCCATAATTGATCATATTTATATGGAAGCATCCTCAGGTAGTGTAGATTCAAGTTTGTTCAAATCATGACCCCCTCGGGGTAGGGCGGGGCCAAAATGGCCGACCAAAGTTTTACATAGAAATATATAGGAAAATTCTTTAAAAATCTTCTTCTCAAGAATGGCTAAGCCATAATTGATCATATTTATATGGAAGCATCCTCAGGTAGTGTAGATTCAAGTTTGTTCAAATCATGACCCCCAGGGGTTGGGCGGGGCCAAAATGGACGACCAAAGTTTTAAATAGAAATGTATAGGAAAATTCTTTAAAAATCTTCTCAAGAATAGCAAAGCCATGATTGGTCTTGGGACTACTTTTGGATTTAAGCTTTTCAAGTATAAACCAATTCTGCTTTTTCCTAGCCACAGTGCTCAGGTGAGCGATGTGGCCCATGGGCCTCTTGTTTAACCCGTATAATGATAATGTGTGCAGATGGGATAGATCTGAATTTTACACGGGTTGGCTAACAGAGTACAGGCCATGTACGTCGGTTATGTTTCCTTGTGTAAGGATGTCAACGAAAGATCACGCACACCTGTACATAGACAACAGCATAAATAAGTATATGAATTTATTTTTAATCGATCCCTGTAAAACAAACTGAAACGTCAAATTGTACAACGATGGAAATACAAAAGTGAACTTTGAGTAATCTCACAGTTGATCCACAAAGTGGTGCACACCCACTGTAGTTTGCTGTTTGATCACTAATTTAGTCATCTCTAATTTTTTATACTGGGGGGATTGGTGTTGAAAGTCAAGTATCTGCAGCACTCGCTTGCTCGCCATTTTGAATTTGAGAATGATATGGTAATACACCGGTAATATGTTTGAGGATTGTTTTACAACGTGGAGTGAAGCGCTTGGTTGAATACGTTATATTATCAGGTCACTCAGAATTAGGACATCACATTCTATGCACTCTAGGTGTCGAGATTCTTACTTGTCAGAATTAAATGTTTTGAATTTATGTATCCTTTGATTTTTTCTTTATAATGTGGAAATGAAGTTGGCTATTATTTTCATTCTGTGCATGAAATTCACAGGAACTGAATAATGAGGTAGAACTAAAGTTGGTTTACTCGATCATTTAGATCTGTAAGTAGTAAGGGGTACAGTGAAGTCGCCAATTCCGGATCACGTCAGGGTGTTTCGTTGATATTTTGCAAATCTGTTCAATTATATTTTATGCAATATATGTATGGAAAGAACAAGTAGTGAGTCATCCAAACATCTTTTCGTTTTCAAAGTAGCTACTCGGGAACAATATTTACAAGAGAATTTCAGCAAGGTCTAGCTTCCCCAGTTACGAATCATTTTCTCCATTTCCGGGTCATGTGACTTCACGGTCGCGTAATATTCATGGAACGTTTCGGAACATGATTTTTATGATGTTGATTCATGAAACAGTTCATGCAGCTTGGAAAAAAAGTAAAACAACCACAGAAATATGTTTAAATTATTTTTAAAACAATTACAACAAAACAAATTGCAGTATGCAGAATAAAAAAAAATGTATTAGGATTATTTAAATTCATTTATTAAAAAAATACATTTGAAGGGTTAACTCGATTTTAATTTTTAGAAAAAATATTTTCCAATTAGAATACTTTTGATAATCAAGGTAAATACATGATTGTCGATTGTTTTTGTACATAGAATTTTGACATGTTCATGCCACGAGATTGCGTGACCCGCAATCGGAGAAACTACTACAGTTTGATTTGATAATCAATTTAATTTTATTTGAGCAGCGATCATTATGATTGATTTCTGAGTGAAAACTAAATGCATTTGCCATACTTTCGAGCTCTTATTATTTATCTACAACATTTATATCAGCCTTTCTGCAACGAACAAAAACGAAAGTACTCCGTCACCGCAGCAGAAACATCCAAGTCTTTAATTCGTGCGTTTCAGAATTTCGATTGTCGGATGCTCTCTTAAAGCTGATATTCAAAATTTTGTAATTAATCACATACAGAAAGGCCAGTTCTTCATGACCAGCGTATTCATTAGGTTTTTTGCGCTTAAATTTTAACACTACGCATAAAATACACGCGAGTGACCCGGAACTGGAGACGACCCGGAATTGGCGACTCCACTGTATAGTCTGGGGTCTGTAAAATGAGGTCACCTTGAAAAAATCTGGGTCACCTTGAGACTTATGAGGTCACCTGGAGGTCACCCAAAAAACTGGGTCACCTTGAGGCTAATGGGTCACCTTACTATATAGGTAACCTTATGGGCATCTTGATAACCGGGTCACTCTGATATATGGGTCCGTTTTAGGTCATCCGTCTGGGGTCACCCATCTCATCATACAGCTCATGATTAAGGTCACCTGGATAATTTTGAGGTCACTAACAGTCTGGAGTCACCCTGATGATTAGAAGAAGCTTAGGTCACTTGAAGGAAGTCACCTTGATATTTTCCTATATATAAATATTTACGGGATATTCCACAATGTAATACAAGAGGAAAAATCGCTGGAAGAGTAACTGAAGAATTTTTTCCCTTCTGAAGGTACGTTTATTTTTCATTTAGTTTTTAAAAACAAGTCCAAGTAGGGATAATAATTATACCACGCCCAAGGAACATGAAACATTTTAAGCTTTGGTCAAAATCGTAGGCAGTAACAGTCTCGAAAAAAAGCTAAATTACTGTTTTACATCTTTAAATTGCTATTTTCAGTGTATGTTACTTTTAATTCATAAATTATAAAAATTTTACAAAAGATCGAAAATTTTGACTTGAGTCTAAGTCGTTTCATAATCCTTGGACCATGAGAACATTAGAAATATAATATGACATAAAAATAGTACTGTTTGTAATTATAATGTCATAATGACTCAAAACATGCATAAACAGGACTGTATATATTGTAAAACATCTGTAGACTTATCATATTATCCCTAATTTAAGCATAAAAAATACAGGTTTACACCCTTTTGTTCATTTCACAAGAAATATTTACAACAAATTTTTACTTGTTTAAAACTTTTCGAGCTCGTCTCCATACTTGTCCCCGATATCTGATTATTTCAAGCTGTTGTATATCCACATTCGTTTCTGGAGAGCTTTTTAAACTTCGAATAACAATTTCATATGCATAAAAATTAATAATTATTTTGTTCATATCACATGACATTGTACAAGCGATTGAGCTTATCGAAGGGAAATAAACTTTGCCCGTTTCTTCTCTGGTTCATGTCCACCGTATTTATCAGTGAGATAATTCACTATTATATCACTTTGTTACATGTCCTGTAGAATCCTCTTTTGTAGAGCCTTTAAAACTTTAAATTCCCTTTAAATGTACCTCCGGTTCAGAGCTTCGTATTTCTTGAGACTCTTTCTCCTAAACAAATACAAAATTATGTTAAATATTATCTCTCAGATAGAATAACTTCTTATCTTTTTATGTACCTAATTATTTATTTTATCATGTGTGTGTGAGTGTGTATGTGTGAGAGAGAGAAACCAATAGTCAAATCAAATAAATTACCTGAAAATCGTCAGGATAGAATCCTCAACGTTCGCAAATGGGGGTGTTGCTAAAACGCGGAACGGAAAGCGGAAGGGAACGGAAAACGGAAATATTTTTTTTCAAACAAATAACATAGATTCGATATAAATACGATTTATGAGCAATATTCTTGATGTTAAAGTCATATTTAATAAAAATTTATATATTCATGAATTATGCACACCCTCCACTCAGAACTGAAGTGGTGTAAAAGCCATGCTCCCCTTTCAACAGGCCCGTCGCAGATTAGGTCAAGGAAGGTTAAGTGGTAGTGTTTGAGAAAAAATGGTACTGAAAAAAATTAGACCCCACCCACCCCTTCCCCTAATGAAATAGGATTTTCATTTTGGGCAAAGGACATATCCTAGGGTTTGGGTAGGGACCGACAGCCACATTAAAAATTAATTTATTAAACCTTTATTATATTTTGGACATAAAAAGGGGGCATATCTATGACAACTTCTCAGACCTTTCCGATGAGCGGGAAAACTCGTTTGAACGGGGTCATTCATAGACACTTGTACACCCCCCCCCCCCCCCCCCACACACACACATATGCACCGCAAACAAACAAAATTTAACTTATTATATCTACCACATGAAAATTTTGTCGTTCCAGAATTTAAATATATAGAAAGCAACTCAATTTTGTAGAAAATTTTAACAACCAGTGTGTATAAGAGATGTTTATTCGAGCTTGCCGTAAAGATTTGCCCTCAACGTAATCTTATATAATAATTTTTTTTTCACATTTTATTAATTCCTCTTTCCATGGTTTATCTAGATATCAAATATTTACTCCCCAGTCATAACCTTTTTACTACGGAAATGTTCGTTAAGTTGACATCCTCACACTTTTTGTGTAATGTAATTAACGTAGTAAGTTAGCGTAAAAAAATAGTACTGAAAGATGTTGGAATTGGGACTTATCCCCACTCCCGAATCAAACAATTGTCTTTTTGTGTTTTTGCTTGTCAATACTTTTCAAGTTCGTTACCCTCCTTTTTTCAAATTCGATTCTAAGTGACTGCTATGTTAGCGATTTTCGTAAGTAAAAGACTGAGCATGACAAAATCCACTTGTATTTAATAGTGGGAGATTGAATATGCACAAGATATGTCGTTTATGATAAAATTTGTGTGTTTTTAAGTGATTTAATACAAATCAAGGGGACAACCATTTGATTCTGAGGGGGGGGGGGGGGCTGGCAAATTTTTTTGAGACGGATTATTTATTTTCAGGCCTGTCAAAGACAGATTATTTATTTTCAAGATTATCGAGGACAGATTATTTATTTTCTTCTTTGTCTTACGGTACCTTGATCGATTGATTTTAAAAGACTAATCATTTATATACCATAGGTGGTTTCAGGAGGGGGGGGGGCATGTATAACTTCGTTCAGGCAAAAGGTCTTGGGTCGCCTTAAGGCCCCCAGTGGGTCCTGGGCGAAGCACTGGTGGAGACCAAGGGAGGGAAATTCCCCAGAAGCTCTTGGGTATTCGGGTATTTTAAGAGTAAAACCAGGACAATTATTGAGGTATTGGTAATATATCATTGATTAATGTGTAGAAAGTATCACTTGATAACAAGTATTTTTAAAAAGATATTTTTTGAGAAAAATTGTATCAGAAAATGTGCATATTTAAAGAAAAATGCACCTGTTTAATTCTGTCTTTTTTGTGAAAACCATCATTGCAGAAATAAAATATGTTTATCATTGAAGGGAAAGTTGGACGTGAATGGTCTCTGAAAGGCTCTTATCTAAAGCATGACATGTATAAAACAAGACCCCTATAGAATCTGCCATTTGCATGCAATGTACTTTCACTTTCAAGTCTTAACATTTGGACAAAATAAACAGGGAAAACAATTTTTTGTTTCTGCAATAATGGTTTTCACAAAGAGCACTGAATTAATTAGGTGTATTTTTTGAAAATATAATATGCATTTTTAAGAAAAAAATTTTCTCAATTAATATTTTTTCCAAGTATTTTTTTTTATCAAGTGATACTTTCTATCTGTTCATCAATGAAATATTTATAAACTGTAAAAGTTTGAACTTTATACCTCACACCGTTTTGGGGCTATTGTAAAAATAAATTTTTGAACATGTTGACCTATAACGAAACCTTAATATTGGTCATATCATACTTTGAATGAAGGGGGTGCAGGAGGCGAAGCCCCCTGAAGCTCGTGGGTTTTTGTGTATTTTAAGAGTAAAACCAGGCACAATTATGCAGGAATTGGATAGTTATGTTCCAAAGTATGACATAATTTATACTAGTCATATCATACTTTGAATGAATTCTTTTGTGGTGTTTAAGAATTGGCTTGTATTTAAAGTGATTCATCACATCTATACTGAGTGCATATTGTCATGTTGATCAACTGACTACAAGTATCCAGTCTGGTAATCTGATTTTAAATATAATTTGGTTCTAAAATGGCGAGCGAAAAAAAATTACTGAATTGAAGATTCTGAGGTTAAATTACACAGAAATAAAAAGGTATTTTCACAATATTTAAATATCATGAGTCAAGGTCAGATTATTTATTTTCTTTGCAGAGGAGGACATATTTATTTTCAAAATTTTCAGGGACATATTATTTATTTCCAAAATCTGCCAGCCCCCCCCCCCCCCTCAGAATTCAGAATCAAATGGTCGTCCCCTAATATATTCCGTTTTCCGTTCCGTTCCGCTTTCCGTTACGCGTTTTAGCAACACCCCGCAAATGGTGCAGAACTTGCACTTGCTGCGGGTGACCAGGCTTCGGGGCCACCAACCCTGAGATTTTCTCAAATCTGAGATTTCTCAGAAAATCTGAGTTTTTCTCACCAAACTGTGCCACCAAACATATATTTTCTCAAACTCAGACTTATCTTTTGAGTTTTTTCCCAAATCTGAGATTTTTTCTCAAGTATGAGATTTTTCTCAAAGAGGTGTGCCACCAACGTTTTTCCCAACTCATGTGAGAAAAAAATCTGAGATTTCTCAGAAAATCCTGAGATTAATGGATACCAGTCTCAAATGAAATCTCAAAAAATTATTTTATTCTAAAATGATCGCAAATGTTAGGACAGTGCACAATTAAATCCACAAATACACGAAATTAACGTACAGGTTCAAAAAGATAGTTAATTTCCATTTTGTGAGGGGGGGGGGGGAGGGTCATGTTAATATCGCCACACATGATATCATGAAATTAAAAAAAGAAAGGGATTATTAAGAATTAATTTATCAAATTCATATTTAATGTGCTATTTGTGACATATGGCAAAATTAGATGTAATTCACAATCTTCCTGTATAGGAAAGGAAATATGACTAGATAAGATTTCAAGCCTAGCTATGCGGCCACATCTTTTGTTTTTCTCCGGTATATAGTTATACACTGTACAGTGTATTTTACGACATGTATTTATTAGCCTAAATATTAATTATGAAATATAAAATGAAATCTGATTAGATTTATATTTTACAAATATTTATATTCCTTCGAGATAAATATGTAGATCACCTCCATGGATGATATCATTGACTAATTTGCTTCTTAAATAAATCTATAAAATTTAGATCGACTTTATAACAACAACATGCAGTGACATACATGTAGCATCGTTTTTGAAATCGGGAGGGGGGGGGGGCAGCCACAGAAAAGAAATTTAACTTACCTGAAAAAACTTGACAAGCAAAAAAAGAAAAAAAGGAAATAGCCTAAACTCGAAAATAATATTTCATTGGGGGAGGGGGGGGGGGGCTTCTTTTTTTTTTCAGGGTCACTTTTCCGGTACCAATTTTTCACAATACAATACTACATTACCTCATTTCACTTTACTGTTGCTAAAAGTGGGGGAGGTTGGTCTTTCAATGAATATGTTCAATAGTAAAAGTTATGTCTGAAAAAAGCCCCCTCTCTCCCAAGTTGCTACGTGCCTGGCATGAGCAATCCTTGATTGTTCGCGTTTATTTTATTTATAAGAATAAACTTGACTTGTGACCATTCTGAGATAAATGTATAAATCACAATGAAATGCACGGATGGAAAGTTTTTGAAATAAAAAAATTATCGTTCGCGTGTTTTTAAAAAAATGTTACAAATTCACTACGCAGTGAAACTTGTACACGTATACGAGATTAATCAGTTTCGTATGATCATTAGGCCACTCAATTACGCCAGATTGAGTTGGGTTTCCAATGTAACAATGATTATTGGTGAAGTTAGCAATATTTGTTGTTTATCATTAATTTTTTTTTTTTTTAAAAAATAGTAAAAATTCTTGCGGAGATCATTTAAATCGTCATAGAGGATCATAGAAAAATTAATGGGATGTGTTAGTTTGCTTCTACCATTAACATGCGCTTAATTCAAAATTTAACCGACTTCCTTATTTCAACTGACAAGGGGAGAGGGCCAGAAACTGAATATTCCCCTACAATAGGCCTACGTTAAAACATATCTTTATAAAACTTTAAAACCTTGAGCATGCGCTTCTTACCCTGTTCGCTGTTCATCTTATCGCACTAATTCACAACCTTGGAACACTCCAAAAATTTATTACAGCCTGAGGGAAGTTAAGCTATATTTCGAGGGTTTTTTAAAATATTTTAAATTATTTATTTATAAAAAAAAATCATTTTTTTATTTTCGATCTGCTAGAAAAATGTCACTTACTTTTACTCCAAATACATAAAGTCCCTATAGTTCAAACACTTCTTTTGATATAAAGAATTAAATAGCTAACAAAAAACAAAACAAGAAAACAACACTGTTTTTTTTATCAATAGCTTAGGGAAATATAGTCTTGATCCGCCTACCTGCTTCACGTAACGTCACGATGGCGGAAGTGACGCCTCGGGTATGTTTTTGTGTGTTTATGTCGACAGACGAGCCAAGACTACAAAGTTTTTATATTTTTTATGTTTAACCTGTGTAGAAATATATTTATAAGGGTTAGATAAACATTTATTGTCGCACATGTCGTACTGGAATCCTCTCTGTTGAATCACGCAAAACAGCAAATAAAAGACGAAGGAACTGGGGGATGTGTTTTTTCTGCGATCTACACCTAAATAATGGATGAACAACTGTATAAAAGGTAAATTCAATCATCGATTCAACAAATCCTTGCATTTTTCGAAAAAGGCCGCATATGACAACGGAAATATATCTAAGATTTTTCTCAAATCTCAGCTTACGTGAGACCAATCTCCGAAATGTTGGTGGCACGGCGTTTTTTGGAAATCTCAGGTGAGGCAGAATTCTGAGATTTGAGGCTGAGTTTTGAGCTGAGATTTTATAGGTTGGTGGCCCCGAAGCCTGTTCTCATCTATAGGTAGAGAGTATGTACAACTCGTGGTACTAGTTGTACTACTGGGGCTACTGGATGTGTATCTATTTAATGGGAGAAATTAAAGAAAAAGTGCGTCAGATTTTTTCCTAGGATATTGGTTTTATCTGACTAAATAATAATAAACAATTAAAATGAAGTAGTGAATATCATTACCTTTTGAAAGGTACTTCTCTTTTTACTGCTACATTCTCTTTTTTTTAATTTGTATTTCGCTGGTTGGAATTGGCTGTGTATTAAGAAGAGTTCTTAATACGGAGCCCCGTGGGGATCCGGGTTAGAATAGGTCTTCAGTACCCTCTTGCTTGTCGTAAAAGGCGACTTAATGGGGGGGGGGGGGGCGGTCCTTCGGATGAGACCGTATAAACCGAGGCCCCGTGTCACAGCAGGTGTGGCACGATAAAGATCCCTCCCTGCTGAAAGGCCGTAAGTGCCGAGCATAGGCCTAAATTTGCAGCCCTTTACCGGCAATGGTGACGTCTCCATATCAGTGAAATATTTTGGAGAGGGACGTTAAACAGTATACAACCAATCTTAATACGGATGACTCATTCCTCTTTGTTTCAGTTTTGGTAGCAGTTTGACTTTTAGAACAGGGGGGCCTTTTAAAGAAATTGACCAATAAATAACCTTTCTTAATACAAATTTTAAATGCATACCGGTATAGAAATTTATTTACTTTACAACACTGGTGTTTTTTTTTTAGATTAACTGATATCATGCTTTACTTATTAATGTTTGAATTGGCCGCTATTTACGTATCTGCGTGACACGTAAGAAAATCGGTTATCACGCACCATTGCGATGAGCGATAATAGTACAGACATTTACCTAGTTAAAAAAAAGAATTTGTATTATATATTCCTGGTACACTCATATACTTATAAATTCTATAGTAAATCTCAGTATCATAAATATGTTGAATTCTGTAAACTTTGTTTCTAATCACTGTATTTTTTTGTAAAAAATGAATATTTTACATGTAAACCGCTGCCATGATTGTCACTGTATTAAAAAAAAAAGAATCAAAGTTATGCATTCGATATTAATAGTATATCTTAAGTTTCTACAAAATATTTGTTGAAAATGTAATACAATTAATATATGAAATGTATGTACGCATTGAACATCTGCAATTAAAAATGGAAGTTGGAATTTGAACAACAAGAAGAAAGTAGAGTGTAAACAATACAGATGTTTTATTCTTTAAAACAAAGAACACGATTTTGGCCTTATTTTACGTTTTTGTCAAAACCTCAAATCACATACCTAATACCTGAAGGTGCATTTTACCAAAGGGTTTTCTTTGTGTTTTTTTGTTTGTTTGTTTGCTGGACACTTTTTGCACTAATTTTGAACGTAGGAAGTGTTCTTTTTATCTTAGTGCCATTTTGTAGAAAATTTCTTAAGTAGACAGTCAAATGGTATGTTTTTCTGTGAAGTCAGAAATGTTATAAAGTTTAATTTTGTAAATTTGGTGATTGAAAATTTGTTGCTTTAAAGAATGAAAAGGATTTAAGTTGTAAAGATTGTGCTTTGGGTAAATGTCCCATATTACAGTATACATGTATGATAATGCAAATGGACTTTATTGTGTTAATAGAAATTATTTGAGGCAGGTTTATAACTGCTACCATAAACATGTTATTTTTATGGGTTAGAAATGATTTGAACAATAAGGCATATCAATATTTTTTTCACAGCATGTTGTAGGTAACTCGAATTTCCTGTTTGAACATAGGTTGTGATTTTTTATGCCCCCTGTAATATAATCATTAAAATTCGATACAATTATAGTTGTTATTTAAATAGCATCATATGGCCCGTCAAGCTCATGAAGTGATACACTGTTCAGTAACTTTTAAGTTTTGTTTCTATAAGGTAAAAGTTTTAGTCCAAAATGATTTATTGCTTAATTTACTAGTGGTACAGTTGTAGTAAGTGTTACTGATTACAAAAAACAGCCTGAAAAAGTGTCAAGTGGAGATTTTTTTCAAAAAATAATCGGTCTAAAGAATTTCTTGAATTAAAAATTTGAAAAACATGAAAAAGAAAAAAAAATCATTTTATCAATTGGTAAGGTTTAAAAATAGAAAAAAAATATTCTGCTGATTAATATATCCCATTCTCGCATCATTTTTCCGGTACATCTTCTGAGGAAATTATATTTTATAAATAAGTTGCTGAGAGTTCCGGTCTGTTTTCATGTTCTTATCTGTTAAATAAGATCAAGGTTCCTGTGTAACATTATTATATATGCATATTATTTCGCGAAATAACGCGAAAGTTACGCGTTATAACGTGAAAGGAAAGTTACGCATTATATCGCGAAAGCTTTGCGTAATATGACGTTTGCCATTTTGAAAATACGGAAATCGGAAATACGTTAGTTTGGAATTTAACAGTTAGTTTTCGTTATGATCTGTCTTAGTTTCACCCTTTTTGTCGCTAAATAAGAGAGAGATTTCAAACACATAATCGATGTCAGGTTGCCAAAACGCTGTGGTATTATGGAACGACAAAAGCCTTGTTGTTAAATAATGTTTTATGTAATCAAAAAAGCAGTTTTTATACGCCTGTTTTAAGACGGCACGTATTATGTTATAGGCTTCATGTCCGTCCGTCTGTCCGTCTGTCCATTCGTGTCCGGCTCATAACTTCAATACTATTAGGCCTAGGATTATCAAACTTTGTCGACTGATACTTCTTGGGTAGACGGTGTGTCGCGCACAAAAAGTAGGTCGCTCTGACCTTTAATAAAGATGCTATGGCCAAATATGGAAAAATCCTGTCCGGCTCATAACTAGAAAACTATTAGACCTAGAGCTATCAAACTTGGCAAAAGTATACATCTTAGGTAGAAGGTGTGTCGCGACCTATTTCAAGGTCACTGTGACCTTTAATTTTAGCGAAATTTTAAAAAGCAAGAGGCCCACGGGCCTTATAGGTCACCTGAGCATTATGCAACAACTTTCCAGTTACAGTGTATTGAATTTGATTCATGTTTTAAGCCAGATGCTATATGGCATTTACAATTTTGAAAGGGCACCATTGATCATCATAACAATAAACTTAGCAGTTGCTTAGCTTGGTTACTAAATACCCATAAGCAGGGTAGGCGAACAAAAATGCACTCCAACTAATCAGTAATATTAATCAATAATCAGTAGTGCCCCTAACACTCTCACATAAACCCCTGACCCTAGGTTGCACAAATTTTTAAAAGGCACCCTTAAAATTGCCTATCAAAAAGTAAATAAATGTTTTATAAATACAAAGGACCAGATTTCAAACAATTAATTCATTTTCAGTATATAAGTAGAGCCCCCCACCCCCCCACCCCTGACCCTGGGGCCTTGAAATTCACAATTCTGCAAGATTAGGGCCCTTGTTCATCATAACTATATAGGTAGTTCATCTGCTTCATACCCAGAGACAGAGAAGAAAATTTTCAAAGATTTAATGTACAATGTATTTTCACTATATAATCAATAGAGCCCCACCCTAACACCAGAACCCCAGACCCTAGGGCAATGAAATTCATAATTTTAGAAGAGGCATTCTTGCTCATCATAACCATGCACTTACTTAGTTTATTTAATACCTAGGAGCAGAGAAGAAGATTTTCAAAGAATTCATGTATTTTCACTATATAATCAATAAAGCCCCCCCCCCCACCACCACCAGAACCCTTGACGCCGGGGCCATAAAATTCACAATTTTTGTAGAGGCACTCTTGCTCATCATAACTATGCACTTAGTTAGTTTATTTAATACCTAGGAGCAGAGAAGAAGATTTTCAAAGAATTCATGTATTTTCACCATATGATCAATAGAGCCGCCCCCCCCCCCCCCAACACCATAACCCTTGACCCTGGGGCCATAAAATTCACAATTTTGGTTGAGGCACTCTTGCTCATCATAACTATGCACTTAGTTAATTTATTTAATACCTAGGAGCAGAGAAGAAGATTTTCAAAGAATTCATGTAATTTCACTATATAATCAATAGAGCCCCCCCCCCCCAACACCAGAACCATTGACGCTGGGGCCATAAAATTCACAATTTTGGTTGAGGCACTCTTGCTCATGATAACTATGCACTTAGTTAGTTTATTTAATACCTAGGAGCAGAGAAGAAGATTTTCAAGGAATTCACATATTTTCACTTTATAATCAATAGAGCCCCCCTCCCCCCCCCCCACACACCAGAACCCTTGACCCTGGGGCCAGAAAAATCACAATCTTGGTTGAGGAACACTTGCGTATCATAACTATTTAATTAGTTAGTTTATTTAATACATAGGAGCAGAGAAGAAGATTTTCAAAGAATTCATGTATTTTCACTTTATAAACAATAAAGTCTCCCCCCCCCCACCAGAACCATTGACGCTGGGGCCATAAAATTCACAATTTTTGTAGAGGCACTCTTGCTCATCATAACTATGCACTTAGTTAGTTTATTTAATACCTAGGAGCAGAGAAGAAGATTTTCAAAGAATTCATGTAATTTCACTATATAATCAATAGAGCCCCCCCCCCAACTCCAGAACCCTTGACCCTGGGGCCATAAAATTCACAATTTTGGTAGAGGCATTCTTGCTCATCATAATTATTTACTTACTTGGTTTATTTAATACCCAGGGGCAGAGAAGAAGATTTTCAAAGAAATCATGTATTTTTACTATATAATCAATAGAGCCCCACCCTAACACCAGAACCCCTGACCCTGCGGCCATAAAATTCACAATTTTGGTAGAGGCACTCTTGCTCATCATAACTATGTACTTAGTTGTTTTATTTAATACCCAGAAGCAGAGAAGAAGATTTTCAAAGAAATAATGCATTTTCACTATATACTTATTTAGCCCCGCCCTAGCACTAGAACCCCTGACCCCAGGGCCATGAATTTTACAATTTTGGTAGAGGACTCAATGCTGATTACAATCATGCAAATAGTTTGACTGCTTGATGTCCAGGAGTAAAGAAGAAGATTTTTAAAGATTGCATTAATTTTAGTGGTTTTGGCCCCACCCCTCAGGCCCCAGGGGCGCAGGGATCACGAAATTCACAATTTTCGTTCCCCTTTACCCATAGATGCTTTGTGCCAAATTTGGTTGAAATTGGTTCAGTGGTTGCAGAGAAGAAGCTGAAAATGTTCAAATGTTAACACACGACACACGACGGACGACGGACGACGACGGACGAAAACGGATAGCAATAGGTCACCTAAGTTTACTCAGGTGACCTAAAAATAAGTTTTTTAAATTTTAAATTTCATAACCCTAAAAATATAAAAAAAAAATAGAGTTGTATCCTTATTAAAAAGTATTAAATCAAGTAAAAACTTATTTTTTTCATCATATACTCTACAGGAATCTTAAACAAATTTCAATGTTAATGAGAGGAATTCAGTTTGTCCCATGGGCATAATTATCAAGCACTGGTCAAGAAGAATTTTGATAGCAGAAAGTTGCATGTCAAATTAGAGAGAAATTAATGAGTTTAGTGTGAGGAGGTAACTAGTAGAGCATTGGTGTTATCAATATCCCTTGGGTATTGGGCAAATGGACAGCCAGCCTAGCTGTTAGATTAAAAATAGCTCTTGTTGGCTAGCCTAAGTTTTAAAATGAATTTGATGAAAAGTAATTAAAACTTATTTGATAATGCATAATAAACCAATAATCTGATATTATATAATATTAATTAATTAAAAACTAATTTTATGGGATGGGGTTGAATCAGCATGCCTACTTGTCCATATGTTTTAAAAGTGTTTTAGGATAAAAAGTGCAGATCCATTAATATTTAGGGAGTAATGAGTAGACGAGCATCCTGTCAAAGATTAATTAATGAGTTCAATGTAGGAAGGCTATCTGATCAAGTGCTGCCTTATCTGTATCCTTTGGGGATTAGACAGAAGAACTGCTGGTCAGTTTATAGCATATGTCATTTGATGGCCAGCCTTTCTTTTCAAAATTAATTTGGCATAGATTACCGTAAGTTGTTAAGACTAATTTGATATTGTTTATTATGATGCCGGCATTTGACAAAGTCTAACACAAACAGTATAGAAATCTATCAGTTATCTAATATTTGTTATAATTATGCCTACAATATTAACATATGCCTACGTACCATGCATTCTCACTATAGCGGCTTTATAAGGGTCCCCCTGGAATTTTGCTGTTACAAGCATTCCCTCTTCGTAATCTTCGATTTCATATCTGGGTTTGATGATGGTGGTGCTACTCTGGATGCTGTAATTCCTCTCATTGTGATACCAGTATAGCAAACAAAACTTCTTGTTCATCTTGCTCTTTCCTTCTCGAATTTTTTTTTCCTGCTGCAAAACGCTGCAGCAGGAATAATGTAAGCCAATCAAAATGCAGATCTATGCATTTTGCCGCCAAAATCTTCGGATTAGTTATTTAAGGTACCTAATATACAGATCATACAAAACGACTGCAGTTACACTGTATCATGAAAGTTGTTTGTGTGCAGTCCTTGCATCATCTAATAATAGCAAGGGTTAGACTAATTTGCCTAAACGCACAAAATCTGTCATCTGATATTTTTCTACTCTCTCATTAAAAAGGCCTATTCTAAGATTTATTTTCTTTAATTTTTCTTTCTATACACAGTAAAATCAATGCAAAACAAGTAATTTCCAACCTAACATTTCCATATTTTTTTTACTCTAAGTTATGAATGTAAAGTAAATTAAACATTTTTTTTCTTTAATTAGTATTCAATAAAAAAATATGTCCACTTAATCTCAGCAGTAAACAGCATAATATGATAAAAAAAAATTTCCTCCCAAACTTTTTTCTTCACATCAGTCATGAATGATTCTAATTATCTGTCCTTGGAAGTTTTATTCATTATCCAATTTAAAAATATTATGTCAACTTATTTTACATTAGCCATGGGATCATAGGAATAAAACAAAGCATTTTTTTGTATTTTTTATTATGCAAAATATGAATAATTTACAATTTTATATATTTCTACAGTATTTTGCAACACAGACACCTTTTAACCCCTCCATTTTCATGTTGTTTTTTTATAAACTTTCCCATATTTGAACACATTTCAAGTCAATTACCCCAAGTTTACGGATCCCGGACAAAGTTTAAAAATGGTAGGAAAACCCTTTCCTCAACAAATGAAAATTTAATCATGCACATAATATTGTGGGGCCCTCCCTCCTTTGAGCCGACTGTTTACTGTTGAAAATTATTAATGAAAAGCTGATTCCCCCTTTTGTAGCAGTATAATCAAATTGTTTCAGTGTAGTAATGTACCTGTGTATTAATAAAACATTTGAAAATAATTTAATAATTTGAAAACATTTAATAAAAGATAGATACTTTATGCAATGTTTGGGCAAACTCTTACAATGTACCAGTACTTTAACTAATAGATATTTCTCTCTGATCATGCTCTTCTCTCAACTTGATCCTCCCCCTCCTTTCTCCCCCTCTTGATTTTTTTAAATATAGGGGGGATGGTGTTCGAATAAACCTCATAATGACTATCTACTAAATATTTCTCTTATTCTTATTTCTCTCATTCTTAATAAATCAAGTTTTTATTACCTGTGTATTTACTAAAATGTAAAATTTACTAACATACTTTTGTTGCAATGCAAACATGTTACAGGACCCCCCCTTTTTTTCAGAAGTACAGAAGCAGGAAGAAACTATAGATAGTTGCTATGATGTCTCCACAGAAAGTCGTAGCAAAGATCATGACTACCCTTTGGTCAATACGCAAAATAATATACATAATGTACAGGCCAGTTCTGCTTGTGTCATATGTGATGAAGACTATCCAATAACATTTGAAAAAAAAATTATAATCCCACTTCAGATGATGAAGATGACAGTTGTGATGCAGAACTAGATGTTCAGTTCACAAACAGAGAAGTTTGGGACCAAGATCTTAACATTGATATCTTTGAGCAGAGTAATGAAAATGAAAACAGAAATTTAGACACTGAAACACTTAAGGTAAGTCACTCGTCAGCTTTTTAAAAAAGTTCACGCAGAAGCTTTTACTTCAAAACTACTTATTAAGGTTCAATTTTTATAACACATATTTAAATTCAACAATATAAATTTTTTAACATTCAATGAAAAAACTGCTCAAAAATCTACAAAGAAGCAAAATTTATGAGGGACTATTTCTTTTGGTGGAAGGATATTTAGCAGAAAATTCTGCAAATCTGCACATTTATAAAATTTAATGTAATGGAAATTTAGCCTCACATACTTTTACTTGGAGAATATTTTCCGTTTTGATATTGCTAAAAATATTCAATATAGGTCTTAATTTATATTTTTAGACTAAGTTTTTCACCTTCCCTCAACAAACTTTTCCAAAAAATGAAAATATATTAAAGAAGTCAAGATCAAATTTACACCATTTTTTGTCTGAAAATCACATATTTTGACAAATATTTCAGAATTAACATCACTGACCCCACCTTTTTCTTTCATTATTTTGAACTACTCGATACTTGTGACTGATCAGCACTTAAGTCGTAAAAAGTTTGATATAAGAAAAAAATTTATTGCCTATCAAGTTTTTTAATACCCCAAATATGTTATTTTTTAGTGCAAAAAGGTCGCACGATAATTTACGCGCATTAATTTGCAAGATTTGTTTAATGATAAATATTATTAAAACTATTTTACGTGAAATAAGAATATATTTATCGCCATGCTTACATCTGATCAAATATAATAAGGGTTAAAGTAATTAACCAAAGAGATGAAATTTAAGTGCAAAAAGGTCAACTTAAATGTACCGTAGATCAGTAGGATGCACACTGACCCCCTATTTTCTTTGCGATTTTGAGTTACACCTTATGAGTACTTATCTAAAATATACTTCTCAAAAAATCCTTGATACATGTATAACAAATTTCAGGAGTGACTTACCTTAACAATAATTGTAATTTTACCGAGGACAATAGTAGAAAACCAATACATGCTGAAACAGAATTATCATTAGGGTCCAGTATTCTGCTAATTTTGACAAATGTCTCTTGAAATATGCATTGAGTGGAGAGGCATTGTGCGACCTATGGAGTTGAATAAATCTTCACTGCCCAGCAGATTGCAGTCTTCCACAAACAATGCGACAATTCTGGAAATGGTTCGAAGATATCAAACATCCTCTTAAATTCCACAAGTACTGCAGCAGTTGTCTTTTGGTACTGAACGAAGACGCTGAAAGTAGTTGAATTTGTCCAAATGCACTGTGCAATTCGGACATTACTTAAAGATTATGCTATTTCGCATTTCATCGAAATTCCAGTTGCAAAGCAGATACAAAGCTTGTTCGTTCGAAATTCGTTTTTGAGTGATATCAGCCTCAGATTTCACAGATAAAAGGTTTCTGATACAGCTATTGAGGACATATATGGTGGTTTTGATTAAAAACATTTTTCATCAGAAAGTGAGATTTTATCAGACAAAACAATATCTCCTTGCTGTGGAATACTGATGGTGTCCCATGCTTTAAATAATCAAATATGTCATTGAGGTCTTTGTTCTTTCAAATTAAAGAATTGCCATATTCAAAACGTATAAATACTGACAACATGATTCTAGGACGACTGGTTTGGCTCAAAAAAGCCTTCTGTAATGTCATATACAGAACCCTTTCTGTGGACTTTGAAGGATCTTGAAATTACTGGTGTTAAAGTTACTTCCCCTGATGGACAAGAATTTGTTAGTCGTGTGATTGTGATAGGGGGAACTGCAGACTTGCGTGCTAGGAGCTTAGTGTGCAACTCATTTCAGTTTAACAGGAAATATGGATGTTGCAAATGTTTGCAGCCTGGAGAAACATGCAAAACTAGTAAAAGAGGACATGTTCATATTTTCCCATTTAATGCAGATTTTCCGGATGATCCAAAGAGATCCCATGCTGAAATTGAAGAGGATTCCTTTGCAGCAATGGACACATGAAATTAATTAAAGGACCCTTTTTTACAATCCCTGGCAAACAGTACTGATTATTACGTCATAAAAGCTTTTATGGTGTAGACATAATTCAATAAATTTTTAGCTGAAAATAATCTAGTAGTTAATTATCCATTTCAATCTTTTCTCTGTAGTTTGATGGATGTAAAGAACCACGAACGATAGTATTGTTCTCCCGCCTACCTCTGAGTCAATTCTCAAAAGTTAACATATTCGAATGATTTTCAATATATTTATAGATATTTACATGAATTTTAATAAAACGTTACTTATTTGGGATACCAAAGAGAAATAACTCTATAATTTTGGTAAAACTTGAGTTTTTCACTATAGAAATCAATGGAAAACGGAAAATATTTTTAAAACATCTTTCCACCCCGTGAAACAAAAATTCCTTTTTACAGGTAATACAAATTTATGCCAAAGCTTTTTGTGTTTCACGGGGGGGAACATACGTTTATAGACAAAAAACGAAAAAAATGCTGATTTTTCACCAAATTTAAAGCTATTTACAACTATATAATTGTATTTTATTAATTCATACAAGTTTTATTTATTTGCGTAAACATAAGAAAAGATATGAGATACATTTTATCATATTTAAGACTATTTCAAAATATGGCGATTCTTGAAAGTTCGATTTCACTAGAAAATATCGTCTACCCCCCCTTTTTTCAAGAGCTGTAATTAATGATTATTTACTATCTAGCGCTGGAATTAAAATGATTAATCAATAACCATAGAACTGTTCTTTGCATTAAACAAAGATTTAATGGCCAAATTGCCATTAAAATTGAATTTAATGGGTGCAAAATGTAGGCAGGAATCAAGAGTTAGAGTTCGTAGTTCTTGCTGTAATACCTGTTTTGAAGATTTAATGAAAGGCTGCTATATGTCTAAAATGACACTTTTTAAAGAAAATTATTATTAGACATGTATATTTAAAGACATATATACAAAGAATCATTTCACAGAAAACCCCACTTAAGGTTTCGTCAAAGGTCAACATGTCCAAAAATATATTTTTACAATAGCCCCAAAACTATGTGAGGTATATAGTTAAAACTTTAAAAGTTTATAAATTTTTCATTGATTAACAGATAGAAAGTATCACTTGATAAAAAAAAAATACTAGGAAAAAATATTTATTAAGAAAAATTCATCTTAAAAATGCATACATTTTCTAAAATACACTTAATTAATTCAGCGCTCTTAGTGAAAACCATTATTGCAGAAACAAAATATGTTTATCAATGCAGGGCAAGTTGGACTTGGATAGCCTCTGGAAAGTTGTTTTCCCTGTTTATTTTGTCCAAATGTTAAGACTTGAAAGTGAAAGTACATTGCAAATGGCGGATTCTATAGGGGTCTTGTCTTTATACATGTCATGCTTTCAATAACAGCCTTTTAGAGACCATTCACGTCCAACTTACCCTTCAATGATAAACATATATTATTTCTGCAATGAAGGTTTTCACAAAAAAGACAGAATTAAGCGGGTGCATTTTTCTTTAAATATGCACATTTTCTGATACATTTTTTCTCAAAAAATATCTTTAAAAATATTATCAAGTGATACTTTCTATCTATTTATCAACGATATATTTATAAACTGTAAACGTTTTGACTTTATACCACACATGGTTTTGGAGCTATTTTAAAAATATTTTTTAGATATGTTGACCTTTGACGAAACCTTAAAGACCCAATTTTTTTACCGTACGGTTACCTGAGGAGGGGGAGTGGTCGAAGTACTAGTGGTGTTATTTACCTGGAGACCCCCAATACCCAAGATGTCAAAAATCTGTGTATACGTAGCATTACACAGGAAGTCTGTGTTTGGTAATCAGGGTCATCATTACGTCTTTTGTGTCTGGTTTTGAGTGAAACTACGTAAAATAATTATTTTGATATGAAATTTATTTGTATTAACGCAATCATAGTAATCATGGTAATGTTTTGAAGGAGAAAAAAATAATAAGATACATGTATATCGTTTTAGAAAATGTTTTCCTTACATAAAAGAAAAAATCACGAGTAAAAACTACATATATATCTTTTTTAATCTTCAATAAAAGAAATCACTTGATTAAAAAAGTCTGAATATTGAAATAAAAAAAATTAATCCACCTACATGTATCCGTCGTGCATGTGAACATGCATTTACCGCGATCGGAATGTTTTTTCCCCTGGCCAACTATGTTGTCCAAAATATTCCATATTTTTTATTCTTCGTGTGTTAACAAAATTTTATTGTTAGAAAGATTTCTTTTCAGAATCGATCACTATTAATTATCTTCACATTTTCATTACGTATGTGTACAGACGCTAGAGGAAATTCGAGCATTAATTCTGACATCAATTTCTGTACAACATCGTGCGGATTGTAGCCATAGTACAAAATAAAACATCTTTTAAAAACTATGCTATGCCGTTTATTAGTGCTGAATATTTTTCTTATATCCCATTTCTTAAAAAATAATTTAAAAATCGTGGGCAAAAAGAGCCGGTTTCTGTGAACGCGGTCTTTTTTCTACAGATAACGTGGACGATATAACACTTACAACTAACAAACAGCAGTGAAGATAGAAAAGAAATATTTAATAATGTCAATGTTTTAATAATCTACTTTCAATTATTTTTTGAAATAAATTCAAACATATTGGAGTTTTCTTACCCGCGTATACACTATGCGGGTACATGAAAGAATTTGACGCGTAACCAGGTAATTGTTTTCAAAACACACAAACTCAGATTACCAAGAAGCACAGGTAGCTGACCTGTCAATCAAATCAGAAGCTATTGTTTTTTTTATGATTGACAGGCGGTAAATTATTGATCTTGAATCAGGTAGATTTTGGGGGCGTTAACATAAAATTGGGTGTTTAAATACCATGAATATTTAAAAAGTTAAGAGATTTTCAAAAAAAAAATCTATTTAGAACTCAAATTTGGACTAGTGCCTAATACCCCTTCCTATTGTTCCTATAATCACTTATAAGTAAAGTATTAGTGAATTCTCATTTTATACTTGTACTTATGACCACCTCTACTTCACTTACTTGATCAACTGTAAAACTTATAAATGGTTTATAAGCCACTTATAAGTGGCACATACTTGGCTAATAAGTTGTTATTTCTGTAAGGGCACCGTTCATCGCAATCAAAAAAACGATACACAGAATTATGTATATTAGAGTAGTCTACTAGTGTGCCAAGTTATATTGAAATCAGACCAGAACTGTAGGAATAGTAGCATTTTGAAAAAAAAAAATGGTTACAGACAGACAGACGGACGGACGACTTATGCATTACTATCGCATAAGCTCTTCTGGTCTCTGACCAGTAGAGCTACAAAATCAGATATAAAATAGATTGAAATTCAGAGAAAAAAAACTTTGAACGTATACGAGTGAACTCCTCAATTTTTAATTCTGAGGAAACCTCTATTTTAATTTAATCACAAAACCATGTGCACAAATCTACGAAATGACTTCAACTTTTGGTTCAATTTAACATGTTTAACGTTCAGGTACGACTAGGTTTTGGTGGACTGCTAAATGAAACAACTCGTACAATAAAGCACTCGTTGTGTCTGCACAAAAAAGTGAGCAGGCGCACATACCCCACGCTCCCCCAACACTGCCAGAATTCCCGGAAAAGTAAAGGAATCGGTATTTTCTGGTAATATGCACATTTATACATTTTGTACTCAATATCTTCATAATTTGATAAAATCGTGTAGTGGGTTACAGAAGTTGCGCTGACAAACTGTTCATCCCTGTAATCAAGATATAGCCAAAAATCTACGTTGAAGAGTGCCAAAAATCCCTGGAAAAAACAGAATCGGAATGTTCTGGTAATATACATAAACATTGTGTCCTAAATATCTGCAAAGTTTGAAATTTTGTGCAGCGTTTTATGAGGATTTGCGCTGACAAAAAAACAGGACTGATGGACTTACACACTGACTGACTGACTGACTGACGAACGGGTCAAAAACATATACCTACCGCACACTCTTGCGTAGGTTAAAATTAGTCCGAAATATCTGACGTTTTCCAAGCTTTTTATGTGCCACAACCTCCGCCGTTAAGAAAACTGGAAATTCTCCGTATCCACCGTGAGGCGGCATTTTCGGATTAATTTTCGATACTTGCGACCCAAATAAAATGTTAAACTGACAATTCATTATCAGTAAGGTGCTAGGAAATTCCAGAATCACCCCGTTTTTTGGAGGATACAGATACAGTTGGGGTGAAAACCCAATAAAGTGGTAGAATCCCCGTAAAATTAAATGAAATATGATACAAAAAGGCCTGAGGTGATGTTTAATTGAATGATAATGATATCCGTAAAATTACCTCAGAATGGACAGAAATCGGACGCCACTTTTTCTTGTCTTCATATACCGTACACCACGCCCGATCTGAAGTCTGAAGTCGTTTCGAGTAACCCGTGAAAATCATTAAAGTAATCTTCAAAAGTGAATAATATATGAATTTATTTAAAAAATATATATATGAAAGGAAACTTAAGAATATAAATGAAAGTGTTGAATACTAACATACCCTGGTATACAATTTTAAGAACATTTTTTAGTTTAAGACTGACTAATCATTGGCCTTCGGTGATCTACTATACATTAGATTTTTTGAAAGTTTTAGTCCTGTCCCATTTTTAACGTTTTGTTGACCAATCTTTTTTTCCAACGGTTCGTGGTCTGACTATAGTGGTAGTACCGTCGGTTGATGTGAGCGTCGTTTTGTCTGGCGGAATGTAAAGTTTGAATCTATTGTCAGCCTATCTCGTTCGACTGTCGTTTTGGCTCTGAAATGATCATGCGTGTCTACTAGTTTCAATTGTCCTACCCCGACAAGTGATTTTCTAAGGTCTTTAAATCGTGATTCTATAATTGTTGTTAGTATATTTACCAAATCAAAGAGTGGTTTTAGTTTCCAATCAATTGCTTGTTTTTATGATTTAATGACTCAGAATTATTGTTTGTCCACGGTTTATCAACAAGTTCATGCTTGACGGTATTGTTTACTTTTTCTTTGAGATTTGGTTGTATTTTTTGAAACATTTTATAAATTTTCCTGAAAGTTCCTTTGAAAGGTCTTCTATTTCCTCTGAAATATGTTCAAAACAAAACTAGCAGCATATGGACGACCAACTCATCTGCCCACATCCTCCTGTACGCGGCCGGCGTACTACCAAGAGCAGAGAACAACTTCCCAGGGGTCATGCCGAGACCCGATTTACTGAGGGACTTCAACGCAAGGATCAACAACCTGAATCAACGTCTCTCCTTCCTATCTACAAGACTCCATCAACTACATTATGTTGGCCACCCGGCATTCATGCAGCACTGGGAGATTCAACGACAGCCTTTTAGCAGAGATAGTCTGCACCTGAGCCGGAAGGGTACCAGCACCGTCACTGGTAACATTCAGCACCTGGACTCCTCACCCCAGCATCTCCTTAAGAATCTCCATACAGGACTGCTCTCCTTTCAACAACAATCGTGAAGACGCCAACCACGGAGACACCTACCATGACTATCAAGCAAGGAAAAGGAGTGGCTGCTGCTACCCACAGCTCGGCCATCAGGTTCTATCTTGTCCTGTTTTTCTCTTCCTGTCACTGGATCCCCTAGCTCCCTCTCCTCCTTCTAGCTCCGCATCTCCTTCTCCTCCTCCTAGCTTCGCATTTCCTCCTTCTCCTAGCTGTCATCGTTCCTGTATAACATCCACCTACAAGCTCCTCGCCTGTTTCAAATCCAACTCCCAGCTCTCCTATCTTCTTCAAGGGAGAGCCCCATATCCTCTCAAATTTCTACCCATGTGTTTTAATGTTCCAGGGTCTTACATTTGAGAGTTCGGAACATTTGTACCAGTACTTAAGCGCTGTCCAGTACTCTGCCCCCTATTTGGCAAATCAAATTCACAACGCCTCGACAGCAAAAATAAGTAAACAAATTTCAAAACTTGTAAATACCACTTCCCACTGGCATTCAATAAAAAAAAAATTTGCTTAAAGTTTCAGTAAAGAAATTCCATCTATGTGCTGAGTATATAAAATACCTCAGCACAAACAAACAAGTCCTATTACATAATGTTGCGGGCACATAGTAAGGCACTGGTTGCAACGGAAAAGGGAAAATTATTCAAGGTCAAGTTCTAATGCATTTTAGGCATAAAATGGTCAATGCAACCAGTGCTCCATCAGTAAGTTCCCCTACAATTCCAACACCCATCCGACAGCAGCTCCATCTACAATACATCCTGTACCTGTACCCATCCCGACTCCTTCAGCCAGCAGCTCCCTCAATTACAAGGGAGCTCCCTACAAGGCATCCTGTACCTGTCCTGTGTCCTTCAGCAGCTTCCTCTGTCAGAACCCCTACAACTCCCCTCAGTTACTCATTCAGAAGGAATTGCAATAATTGGTCAAAATCATGTGTTAGAATTAGGGAATAGTGTAAAAATGGTTGTGTGAATTTTACGTTGCCAAATAATTATTTTGTTCATTTTTTCAGTGACAAAAAATTTAATTTTACAACTAACACCATTATTTATAGTCAATCTTTCGGAAGAGCAATTGAGTTTTTTCCGAATAAAAGTGTTTCTGCAAGTAGGAGAGAAAGACACAAATACTCTTTCTGTGTCAGAAATAGTATAAAGAATCCAAACATTATTGAAAAAATGTTAAGAAATGATTCAGTTAAAAAAATATTTATTGGAAGTCTGTTTAGGCAAATGATTTGTGGAACCATGGATCTAAGAGAGTACAATTCTGCTGTTTTTGACATAAATAACACACTACGAAGGAAATATGCTAATTCTCAGAATGTGATATTTTGTAGGTGTAGGGGTATAATGAATTTGAATAAAAACATTTGGCGTGACGATGGGAGTAGTTTGAACAGAGAGGCAATGGAAATTTTTATTTAACAGCCTCAACTGGCATTGAAATGTACAAGAGGCCCATGGGCCTTATAGGTCACCTGAGCATTATGCAACAACTTTCCAGTGATTGAATTTGATTCATGTTTTAATCCAGATGCTATGGCATTCACAATTTTGAAATAGGCACCATTAATCATCATAACAATACACTTAGCAGTTGCTTAGTTTGTTTACTTAATACCCATAGGCAGGGTAGGGGAACAAAAAATGCATTTCAAGTAATCAGTAATATTCAGCATGATCAGTAATGCCCCAATCACACATGAACCCCTGACCCTTAAGCCTAGATCCACACATTGCACAATTTTTGAAAAGGCACCCTTGCTTTTCAAAAATATTTGATAAATACCAAGGAGCAGATTTCAAACAATTCATCCAGTTTCAGTGTATAAGTACAGTCCCCCCTCCTTTATGGTACCCCTGACCCTGGGGCCTTGAAATTCACAATTCTGGAAGATTAGGACCCTTGCTCATCATAACTACATAGGTAGTTCATCTGCTTAATACCAAGGAGCAGAGAAGAAAACTTTCAAAGATTTAGTGTATTTTCACTGTATAATCTATAGAGCCCCCCCCCCCCCCTTACACCAGAACCCCTGACCCTGGGGCCATAAAATTCACAATTTTGGTAGAGGCACTCTTGCTCATCATAACTATGCACTTATTCAGTTTATTTAATATCCAGGAGCAGAGAAGAAGATTTTCAAAGAATTCGTGTATTTTCACTATATAATCTATAGAGCCCCACCCTAACACCAGAACCCCTGACCCTGGGGCCATCGAATTCACAATTTTGGTAGAAGCACTCTTGCTCATCATAACAATGCACTTAGTTAATTCAATACCCAGGAGCAGAGAAGAAGATTTTCAAAGAATTTATGTATTTTTACTATATAATCTATAGAGCCCCCCCCCCCCCCCACCTTACACCAGAACCCCTGATCCTTGGGCCATAAAATTCACAATTTTGGTAGAAGCACTCTTGCTCATCATAACAATGCACTTAGTTAACTCAATACCAAGGAGCAGAGAAGAAGATTTTCAAAGAATTTATGCATGTTCACTATATAATCTATCTAGCCCCGCCTTAGCACCTAAGAACCCCTGATCCTGGGGCCATGAAATTCACAATTTTAGTAGAGGCACTCTTGCTCATCATAACTATGCACTTAGTTAGTTTATTTAATACCCAGGAGCAGAGAAGAAGATTTTCAAAGAATTCATGTATTTTCACTATATAATCTATAGAGCCCCCCCCCCCCCCCCCCCCCCCCCCCCCCCCCTTACACCAGAACCCCTGACAATGGGGCCATAAAATTGACAATTTTGGTAGAGGCACTCTTGCTCATCATAACTATGCACTTATTTAGTTTATTTAATACCAAGGAGCAGTTAAGAAGATTTTCAAAGAATTTATGTATTTTTACTATATAATCTATAGTGCCCCCCCCCCCCAACACCAGAACCCCTGACCCTGGGGCCATAAAATTCACAATTTTGGTAGAAGCACTGTTGCTCATCATAACTATGCACTTATTTAGTTTATTTAATACCCAGGAGCAGAGAAGAAGATTTTCAAAGAATTCATGTATTTTCACAATATAATCTATAGAGCCCCACCCTAACACCAGAACCCCTGACCCTGGGGCCATAAAATTCACAATTTTGGTAGAGACACTCTTGCTTATCATAACAATGCACTTAGTTAGTTTATTTAATACCCAGGAGCAGAGAAGAAGATTTTCAAAGAATTTATGTATTTTCACTATATAATCTATAGAGCCCCACCCTTACACCAGAACCCCTGACCCTGGGGCCATAAAATTCACAATTTTGATAGAGGCACTCTTGCTCATCATAACTATGCACTTAGTTTATTCATTTAATACCTAGGAGCACAGAAGAAGATTTTTAAAGAATTTATGTATTTTCACTATATAACCAATAGAGCCCCGCCCTAACACCAGAACCCCTGACCCTGGGGCCATAATATTCACAATTTTGGTAGAGGCACTCTTGCTCATCATAACTTTGCACTTAGTTAGTTTATTTAATACCTAGGAGCAGCGAAGAAGATTTTCAAAGAATGCATGTATTTTCACTATATAATCTATAGAGCCCCACCCTAACACCAGAATCCCTGACCCTGGGGCCATCAAATTCACAATTTTGGTAGAGACACTCTTGCTCATTATAACTATGCACTTAGTTGGTTTATTTAATACCCAGAAGCAGAGAAGAAGATTTTCAATGAAATAATGCATTTTCACTATATACTTATTTAGCCCCGCCCTAGCACTAGAACC
Organism: Saccostrea cuccullata; assembly: GCF_032062105.1. NCBI lineage: Eukaryota > Metazoa > Mollusca > Bivalvia > Ostreida > Ostreidae > Saccostrea > Saccostrea cuccullata. Next base: position 84,274 of record NW_026938156.1, read on the forward strand.
CTTGACCCCAGGGCCATGAATTTCACAATTTTGGTAAAGGACTCAATGCTGATTACAATCATGCAAACAGTTTGACTGCTTGATGTCCAGGAGTAAAGAAGAAGATTTTCAAAGATTGCACTAATTTGAGTGGTTTTTGCCCAACCCCTCAGGCCCCAGGGGGAGGGGGACACGGATCATGAAATTCACAATTTTTGTTTCCCTTTACCCATAGATGCTTTGTGCCAAATTTGGATGAAATTGGTTCAGTGGTTGCAGAGAAGAAGCTGAAAATGTTCAAATGTTAACGCACAACGCACGACGCACGACGACGGACGAAAACAGATGGCAATAGGTCACCTGAGTTTACTCAGGTGACCTAAAAATTACATAAAATACCTATGCTTGAAGATGGTCAAAAATTTCCGGTTCACTTTCACCCAGTCCAAAATGAGATTTTTTTCCCATAGTTAAAATTCAGTCAAAACTTATGTTATTTTATTTTGTGATATGTGTTTTTTTTTTATAGATTATCAAATGTTTTTAATTAAAGTACAATTCGAAATGTAAACAACTGTTTTAAAATATTCAAACATTTGATAATTTTTTATTATACCATTTCTTTTTAAATGGTCCTCTGGTTTAAGTAAAAATTCAATCAAAAATTGTTTTCATTATTTTCTTCGTGTGTGGATTTTTTTTTTTGAAGAAAAGAACACGTAAAAAGGAAACTTTGAATTTAAATATTTATGTAATTGAAAACATTGATATTCCTTTAATCTGCTATTTCTTTCCAGGCTTCAATATTTTCATAATTTAATTTCTTTTTTTAAGTTCTCTTTGTAACATATAATTTTAACATATTATTGATTATCATTATTATTGTTGCTTTTGGATTTCATATTTTTTATATCTCTAAATTCAGAATTTCTCTAAGATCTCAATAATTAAAAAAAATCTTAAATTATGGCTTAACAAAAAGGAGGCCTCCACGTAGCTAGAGCTGGTACACTGTAACATGGGTAAATGTATAATAAAATCAAAACAGAAATTCGTATTTTCTTGATGGCTAACGTCCTTACATTTTTATTTGTTAAATACTTATCACATAATATCTGACATATATCATTGTAAAATAAATGTTATTGTGAAATGTTAAATGAATCATCTTAATGTTATCTATATAATAATGACAAACAACTCGCTGCGATTTTAGATCGGGCGTGGTGTACGATTAACTAGTAATGGCGTCCGATTTCTGTCGACTCTGGATTCTGAGATTAAATTTGCTATAAAAATTAATGGATATCAATGTCATTCAAATAAACATCACCTTAGTTCTTTTTGTATCCAATTTCATTCAATTTTCGAGGATTCTAACACTTCATTGTGTATTCACCTCCTCTACATCGGTATTCTTTAAAAAACGGGGTGGTTCTGGAATTTCCTGTAACCCTCATCAGTACAATGCCTCAAGTACATCACTAACATCGGTTTTACGTTAAACGTTTATAATATATGGAGTCCAATGAAAACATTCTATCAGACTGCCGAGTTTTGTTTTTATTTAGTGCAAACAGTGAACTCTTACAAAACCTACATCGAAATGTACACGTGGAGTAACACTTTCTTTTCATTGATATCGGTGAGTACTACATGTACATGTATAAGCATTATGCTACTGATAAATTATGTTTGGTATTTAATTCAGTTCGTACGTATCGAAAATTAGCTCTGGTTAGAGAAAGTTTTCGTTATGGCGTTGGTTCTCAGGTTTTCCTGTCACCATTTTCTTATTCAGAATATATATGCCATTGTTATATAATAGTTTGCGCCGTGGATGTCGGCTTGCGTAGTTCAGTTGGTAGAGCACCTGACTAAAGATGAAGGGCTCCCGGATTCGATTCCCGGTCTATCCAAATATTTTCTCCCTTCCTGTTACAGATTTGGTGCCGTTGACCACCCTTGGAATTGCTGTTGAAAGTCCTGCCAGGGGGTTATATGAACTTGGGTTGTGTCATCGAGGGCGACGACCATTTAAAGAGGGAAGAATATACATTTACTCAATTTCTGTTACCGATTTCAAACATGGACGACACAGTAAATATCGCAGTTGATGAGAAGATGGAATTTCTGGAAGAAGGCGAAGAATGGCCAGAAGAAGGCATGTCATGTCCTGTTCTGGGAAGCCCAAAATGAGAACAACACATCAAAAATTACTATAGTCCGCACTTCAACAGATTCCATTAGAAGAAAATACTACTGTAAAGTTGTCTTATGTGCCAGATCAAATATGACAAAAGGTCAGAGATGACCCAAGGAAAAAACAAGTGGGCATATCTCGGGAAAGATGGTGTTAAATTCTAAGTTTGTGGCACCTTCAAAAAGCGTAGAATCAAGATTTATCGAGAGACGAGAGAGGGCGAGACAGGAGTGGATGAGGAATCAACCCCTTTTTGAACTTACAGAGGAATACAGTGCTAGGGACCACAGAAACCCACTTGGGAGATATAAACATTAATATTAATAAACATCATATTAAACTTGTAGTACAAAAAAAGCTGTTTTAAGGACCTGGGAATATGACAATTTTGATGTTTTATTATCTTCAGATGTCAGATTTTTAGATATAATGTCTATACATTATGCCTATTATACATGTATTTACTTCCTGGATATATTCAAAGATGTATAATATATTTTATATATGCATGGTCTTTTAATATTTTTTAGCAATACATAATTATAATAAATAAATATATACCTCTCCATGGTCTGCCAATTCTGCGATCTGCTCTGGCAGATTTCTTGGATTCAAAGTCCCACAAAGCTTTTATCGCTGGTGATACATTAAAGGCATCTTCAATCTCACCTAATAATTTATAAGTAAATGGAATACAAGTCTCCATCAACAATTCTCTGGACTATAATCCTCATTATCCAATTGATTGCCCCGAAGCCTACTTTGTAAACTTGTCCTGTCAATAATATCATTTTTTTTAAAAAGTGAAATGATTGTGTTGCTCTATCACCTAGCTGATCTAATAATTAATACCTGTACTTGCACTTTGTTGACTGCAGCATGAACTCTGTGAGGTACATCAGTGAAGTGTAGGCTTTCATTCTGAAGGAAAGTACAATCTTTTATCTCATGCTCACCAGGATATATCCTATCGACATTGTTATAGTAAATACCATCGTTAATTAACAATACGTCGTCGATATATCTAAATGTTGAGTTGAAGGCCACAGCAAGTGTTTTTTTTTCTTTTCACGCATAAGAATTTGCACAAATTCCGCTTAATATCAATTAAAAGATAGGTCTGTTAATAACGGAGTTAAGAAACAGACACGATGTAATATTAACTTAGTTGTCTTTCACAATGAAATCTAGCAATATTAGTCTATATCCCTGCTGCTGTGGACATTGTCAATTAAGATTTGTGTTGCCAAGATTATTCATTTGGATGGATATGATATGACATTTGATATGAAAGTGTATGAAAAAAACGCTTTGAAATGAAAGCAATTAGCATATCCTTATGGTAATCTAATGATTTTAATCCCAAAATTCAGAATGAGATACGATGTTATATTAAACTTACCTGTCCTTGACAATAATATCCAGCAATAATAGACTTGATCCCTTTGTGACAACAGTTACTTTAGCAGCGTCGTATACTTGAAGCTTTACTGCAGTAGTTTTGTCACAAACAGCTGCTGTGAACATTTTCCCTTTATTAGTTGTCTTTCCTACAATATTTGTAGATTGGCAAAGTGTCTTCAACCTGTGCAACATATCTTTCATGATTGTGCCATTTATTTTCTACATACAGTCTTGCAAGGATATAATCAATTCACCCATCTGAAATAAAGTAAAACATATAGAGTTCATTCCCTTACAAAAAATACTATAGTAAACTATAGTAAACTATAGTAAACTATAGTTTACTATAGTACCAAAGTAAATAGTTTGGAACTTTGATTAACTTTGGCGAAAACTTTGGAACTTTGATTTACTATGGCGAAAACTTTGGAACTTTGATTTACTTTAGTAATAACTTTGGAACTTTGATTTACTATGGCGAAAACTTTGGAACTTTGATTAACTTTGTCGAAAACTTTGGAACTTTGATTTACTATGGCGAAAACTTTGGAACTTTGATTTACTATAGTGAAAACTTTGAAACTTTGATTTACTATGGCAAACACTTTGGAACTTTGATTTACTATGGCGACAACTTTGGAACTTTGATTTACTATAGTGAAAACTTTAGAACTTTGATTAACTTTGGTGAAAACTTTGGAACTTTGATTAACTTTGGGGAAAACTTTGGAACTTTGATTTACTATAGTGAAAACTTTAGAACTTTGATTAACTTTAGCAAAAACTTTGGAATTTTGATTTACTATGGCGAAAACTTTGAAACTTTGATTTACTATGACAAAAACTTTGGAACTTTGATTAACTTTGGCTCTTTTTGGTACATTTTCTCCTCGTTTTCATTGCCTTGATAACCTTTTTTGGACTTACGTACATTTTGACTAAAAAAATTAATGAAGTAAATTGAAGTACTTAAAAAAAGTTCTTTGCAAGCATCTCATATGACGACGAACTTTAAGTTGTCCAATTACATGTTTTACGATGATGACCCAAGGCAAACGTCTTCAAACCTGCCTACCGTTTTTATTGCAAGGGTGTGGAATTCAGAGGTAAAAGCGTAATCAATCATGTTTTTTTACTATAATACTTTATTTTCTTTCAAAACAACTTAATATTTTACATTACTAAACAAAGCTGGCATAAACTTCTCCTAATTTCTCGAATCATCTATTGGCACAAAATTGTTGTAAAATACCAGTATCCTATATCAAACTCAATTCAACTGTACACCCTTAATGAAGCATTTGGTCAATTTGTATCAAATCACTTAACTGAAGGCATGCGTTTGAATTTAAAAACAAATCGTACATTATAACATTGTTTGTTTTTTTTTTTTTATCTCTTTAACACTCACATTTCTTTATCTTGTTCTAAGAAATGTTAAAATAAACCTAACTGAACATAGAAATGGCTGTACGTTTTGCAATATCGTTTAATAGTTAAGGTAAGTAGTGCCTTTTTGTCTTCTTTCGAATCTTCGCTATACCAGTTTACATGTAACTACTAATTTTTTTACGTTTTTTATTTTTTAACGTACATTATCGAACTGGTCCTCTTTGAATTACTTTTAAAAGAAGTTCTCATTTCATTTCAGCATGTCGTACTTTAACTCTAAATTAGACGTTCATAATGGAATTTTAACCAAAATAACAAAAGCGTAATATTAATATAAGTGGCGTAATGACGTAACTTTGTGGTAAAAAGCGGAAGAATTACGCCAAAAGCGGAAGGGTAGGAAGGTCTGGATTTAATAACCAAGGATATTTAATCTACAATGATATGTATAGTGGAAATAAAGTTATAATTGCACGGTTACCTCCGTGACAGGCCAAACTTCTTAAAAGAACTTCCGCATAAAAGACAGAAAATACAAAATTTATATTACATAATCATTTTATCTCAGGGTAGTGGGCGGTTGCAATTAGTGTTGGTACAAAATATTTAATTACTTCTTTTTGGATACAAATGCCAGTTTGTAGCTGTAAGCAACATTCCAACTTTGCAAAAGATGTACCTAATAAAATATACAGACTCTCCAGCAAAAAATTCAAAACATCAGTTGTTGAAGGTCTTGTTAAAAATGGTCATCTGTGCAAAAGGGTGGTATATTTATGTACAGCATGTGCTGCTTACAGCGAGAAATGTTTAATTTCCAACGACAAAGACATCGCAAACAAACTGGATAATCAAGTTATTGATTTAATTAAAACCAACAACATCTCTAACGAGAATTTGATTAAAACTACGCAAGCTATTGGCAGTAGGGAGAGCAGAAAGATAACAGACGAGTTTAATGAAAATATTTTTACCCAATACAAAAATGTAGATTTTTTTAACATCTACCACTATTGATACGTGGATATGTGAAAGAACTATGTCATCTCGTCTTTGTCATTGTCGTTGTGTGGGGAAAATATGCGTCACTTATCATCCACAGAAAAAACAAATCTTGTGTTTGCTATTGAACAATTGTACTCTCTCATATCTTCCAACATTAACATGCCATTTTCTTTTGGATTGAATCTTTTAACATATATGTCAAACAGCAAAACAGTTTGCAACATGTATTCTTCCGCTTATCCTGCTGGGAGTTACTCTTCTCTTCTGAAATGGATAGAAGACCATGCAACAGGTCATAAAAGCGTTCCATTTCAGCATGACTTGATAACTTATTTTGATAACAATCAAGTTTTTAGCAAGGAATTGGAGGGTGCGCTATGACGTCAAAGCTATTTTGAGCTATGTCACCACTGTTGTTCACTTCTTCCCCAATTCGACGACAGATTTACAACCTGTGAACAATTTATCTCCGAGACATTGGTTTTATAACGTTAACATTTCTGACAAGTTCAATGCTATTGTCGAATTCGTCCATTTCTATGAAAATTTATTCAGATCACTACGTGAAAATTTCATAGAAAGTAGGATGACATGTTTGTTACAACAACAATATCCAAGACTGAATTGTTCATAGGACATCGTTTGTGACCTTTTGAAAAACAAGAACATGAAAGTTTCAGATCACTCTATAACACAGGTTGATGTATATTTGTTTTTACCACATTCACATACCAGTCCCCCAAGAATTCAAATGGGAAATCCAATATCAGTCAATCCTTGTTCCTTGCAATCTGTTCAAGTTGTTTTAGAAAATTCAAAGTGCACTACTGGAATACGCGATCATAGACAGTGGAGCATAGTGGGATGTGATGGGCTCCCCTTCCTCCTGTGGCATAGAATTATTAAAGATAACCCACATCTTCAAGATTTACTCCTTCAGCCTGGACTGGGGCATGTTGAAATAAATATGTCCAAATGTACTGTCTTCATATTATAATAAAATTTATTACGTATTCAGTAAGCCTAGAAATAAATCATTTAAAGTATCTCTCTCTTTAGAGCCAATTTTCTTCACATCCTTTGATCGCACCCACTTTTATGTATGTTGAAAACAATATGTCCAAAGGCACTATCTATATATAATTATTTTTTAAAAGAAAAAACCACAACACAACTCAATGGAGTTCTTATAACTGACGAGAGAATGTCAAAAGTTCTTAAAAATTTCCAATTTATTAATAGCAAGAGGAAACCAAAGAACCTCCGCCGCTTATTATGCAAGTTGCATTTTCAAGAAAAAAAATGTGCATTCAGTCAGCAAATGCCCTGACCGTCGCTGTGGAACATGTCTGTACATAAAAGAAGGAAAGTCCTTTAAAATTAGACCCAAGGATTTTAATGTTAATGCCAATATGTCTTGTGGTTCTAAAATGTCTTACCTTCTAGAATAAGGTTTTATGAATGGTGTAGTGAAGTAAAGGATCCAAATTACATGTAATTAACTAAATATTATGAATTAATATATGTCTATAATATAAGGGTTTGTATTAATGGACAGTTTACGTACATGTAATGCAGGTTCTTGCTGGAGTCCATATTTACCTGTGCACTAGCAGTGTTCATGTTTAGAGCCAGCGTAAGGCGTAGAAACAGTGACGTCATTATGGCCTCCAGACTGAAGTTTTCCCCCTTTACTTTGGAGTGTCAAATACCAACTACCAACAAATTGAACTATTAAACATCATAATGAGAGTATGTGCACTAACTTCCAATTCATCAAGGAGCACGAGTCCTCTCGTAAGACAGCATGCCCTAACTTCCACTGCACAATAATGCCAAATGACGCACATAAATACTAACTTTATTTCACTTCTATGTTGTAAGGTGATATTTGATTGGTAAATTTTCGTACACTTGATTGATTGGGTTAAGAACTCTGCGTTTCATTTATACCTCATATGCATATTGATTGATTGTATATTGTTTAACGTCCCTCTCGAGAATTTTCACTCATATGGAGACGTCACCGTATGCCGGTGAAAGGCTTCAAATTTTGACCTTTACTCGGCACTCAGGGCCATTGAGCAGTGAGGGATCTTTATCGTGCCAACGCCTGCCGCTGACACGGGGCCTCGGTTTTTAAGGTCTCATCCGAAGGACCCGCAACTTTCACTTAAAGTGCCGAGCGCATGGCGAAGGAACAGTTGCTACCCAATATAACATAACGTCAAGATGCATAAAATTATGGAGAAAATATTGACATTTTCAAACATAATATTCAGTTTTACCAAAAAATATTGGGTTACCTGAGATATAAAGGAGCACCTCAGTTTTAATCAAGGTTGTATGGGGGATTTGTTCCAGCATTTATTCCATCCACCCTCAATATTTAGGGCTAAAGGATGAATGCAATATGACCCCTTTCTTTTTTTTTTAAATCCTGAATCCTAGAATTTTTTTCAGTCCTATCAATGAATTTAAGATAATGATTAAAGACTGAATAAAATTAATATTTAGAATTGGGGACTGCGAGCAAATGTGAGGGTTTTGATTTTGTATTGGAGGCCAAAAATAGACAGGCCAAAAGCTGGCTTCCTAATGGCGCACCTAAGGAAAAGCACTGGATGCAATGTTGCAGAAATCTGGGTACACTCGAAGATGCAAGTATTTCGCAGACATTTTAATAAAATAAACATTTATAAAAGAAAGAAAATGATATAAAACAAAGTAGGAAGATAATTTAATTACAGAACATTTTATCTATGGATAGGACATTAAAACTTTGTAAAGATCTCGTAAATCTTTCTCAGAAGTGTAAAAACCATCGATTACGTTATATTCAGGAAGCATCCAAAATTAATTCAGTTTAAGTATCTATCTCTCTAGAACCAATTTTCTTCAGATCATTTGATAAAACCCACGTTCATGCAATAGAAAATAAGACAAAAGCAGAAATTGCCGCCAAAATAAATGAACACGCCCAGAAACTCCTAGATCTGGACCATGATGCTGGTACTTGCAATATATATTTATGCTTTTGATATTCACTTCGTATCCGACGATAAATAAATCTCTTACCTACACATGTATTGTTTTTATTATATCAAAATAAAGGAGATGACATGATATTGAAATGGGCGAAGGATTTCAAAAATGGCTCAAAGAACTTATACATCAAAGTTTATAAGGATTTGATGGAGTTTCTGGAAAATGCATCGGATGTAATTGATGATAAAGGTACAAATATTACATTTTATCTTTTTGAGGAATGTACTCTTCTTTTTGTACGTTGACTTCTGCCTCCTTGAGGCATCTTCAATAATAGTTTCACTTGCGGGCCCGCTTCTTCTTTTTTTTTTCTTTTTTTTTTTTGCCCCTCTTCTTCTGACCTTTATGGTTTTGACGAGGGTTTATTCTATTTCCCTATATAAAATATATGTAAATAAAATAATGAGATAAAAAAGGAATAATGAACATTTTACTTCATTCATAATAAAACAAAAATATTTCCTTCATTTAAATAATAATAATAACGCACTGAAATATTAAACAATTTTAACACTATTGTGCCTCCGTAGATTGTGACCTGCAGGTTGATGTGCCGACAGAACATTTCTTGTATGCCGGTCCCCAAAATATGGCGCTAAAATATATGCAGCCGAAGGCCGTGTAGTATATTTTAAACCGATCGGTTAAATCGCTAAAACGGCCAAAAAAATGCAAAAATAAGCCAAAATTTGAGTTCTTCGTGAAAAGTGAAGTTTAAAAAAGTGTGTTTTTAAATGCAAGTTTTTTTTAAAATTAAAAATAAAACCTAAACAAAATCTGTACCGTTTTAGTTGTTCAGTTAGACTCACGTTCGTTGTTTAGGAATTGTATCACATGACTTCATGAATATTAATGAGATACGTCAGCATTGCTGTGTTGTCAAAAAGTCAGCTGTGTTTGTAAATATGCCATTGAAATTGAAAGATATTTATATAAAATGTTTTGATCTGACACTTTGATTCGCTGGTTGATTGAATTGTGTGTTCTAATTGATCTGTTAGGACTTATTTGTGGTAAATGTGAATCGGGAAAATTTGGACTGAGGAAAGAGTTAAGTTATTCGAGTGATCAACATGTGTGGAGATGTTCAAACAAACAGTGCCACAAAAAAGTATCGATAAGAATAGGAAGCTGGTTTGAAAATCACAAATTAACATTGGAAAAAAATAGTTCTAATTGCATACTTTTGGGTATACAAGGCCAGCGAATCTTTCGTCCGTCATGAGTTAGACATTGCGTGTCAGACTGTCGTAGATTGGTTTAACTATTTACGGGAAGTGTGTACCTGCATATTAGAGAAGGATTCGGAGATGATAGGAGGCCCAGGAAAAGTTGTAGAAATTGACGAATCAAAATTTGGGAAACGAAAATTCCACAAGGGAAAAAGTGTTGACGGTGTCTGGGCTTTGGGGGGGGCATAGAAAGATAAACTAAGTGTTGCTTTTTTACACCCGTTGCAGATAGGACAAGAAACACCCTTTAGAAATTATTGAAAGTAACATTTTACAAGGAACAACTATAATAAGTGACTGTTGGAAAGCCTATGACATCTTGGATAAGGAGGGTTGCGAACATTTAAAAGTAAATCACTCTCTTAATTTTGTCGATCCAGATACGGGGGCACATACCAATACTATAGAATCGACCTGGTGGGCACTCAAAAAATCTCTGTTAGTAAGTGGAACGACAAAATCTTTATATGATACGTACTTCTGTCGATATTGTATACGCAAGAAATATCTCAACGACTCTACCGATCCAATTCTGAAGTTTTTTGACCTTGTTCAAACAATCTACAATCCTAATCTGCTCGTCCCACAACCAACAATCAACCCAAATCCCCCAAAAGACAACGGATTACCCTCCAGATGAATGACGTAAACAATAGTCTAGATGATTTCGTTTTGTAAGGTAAGTAAAACAATTTATTTACTTAGAGAACTTTCCTATCTCGGCATCCGAAGCAAACATCAAAATGGCGGGTGTTTACACTCTGCTTAGCAACGTCAAGGAAAATAAGTGTTCATGCGCAATCGTGTGCTTCTGGGGACCGGCATACTAGAAACTTCCCAATGATTGCGCATCTAATGTTTATTTTGCGGAAATAAGTTCCGGTGTAGTCGCATACAGAAGCGGGAAGCCAACATACATGTATACACAAAAAGTAAGACTTAGTGTTGTCTGTGCATTTATATCTACCTTTGCCATTTTTCAACCCTGTTTCTCTACATGTAAACAGGACATGAAAAAATATAATAAGTTCGTTTTAAATTAACGCTTCCGTCAACAACAAATTATCTTTGAAGGTTAATTTGACATGCATAAAACTTCGACAAAATGCACTAATCATGTGCGTTTTCTTCTGTTTCGAGCTGAACTGCAATTATTCTTCCACTCTATTAATCTTTGAAGGGCCCAGGGCTTCAGACGCAGCGCTTTTATAATGTGATTTTTGTTTGTGAGTATCTATAATGCACTAGTGAACTTATAATGCGACTTCTTGTCCTTTATTTATTATATATATATTTTTTGTAATTTTCACATCCAAAATGGCTTAATAAAGAAAATAGCTTAATAAAGCTTTTTTAAACAGCTTTATCGAGATATCTAGCTTTATAAAGCTATATAGCTGAATCAAGACATTGTGTTGGACCTGATAGTCTCTGCGGATAGGACCGGACAAAATCACGTCAACGGACAGATTGTGATTCGAAAATAACCCCCTTAACTATGTTAAAAAGTATAATTGCTACAAGTATCAGCTTTCCTAAAAGCTTGTCTGATGTGGTTTGCTTAAAATTCATAAAGCGGAAAGAAATAATATATGTTATGTAATTTCTTTTGTTCGATAATATACATGTACTTTAATAATCTTTCATAGACCATGCTTAAAACAATATTGTAGACAAATTTAGAACATTAAATTTAAGCTCCTTGCTCCAGAATCATGAAACAAACTTAGACTTGAGTCAAATTTTTAATCGCCGATAAAATAATTATGGAATTTATTTGTTAATTTGCACATAACAACACCTCTGTGAAACAATATTAAAAATATTTTAATTTTGGTCTGCTTGACAACATTTAATTATGAAGTAAACATTTTTGACTTAAGCACATGATGTTTCTAAATCATTCAACAAACAGAATAAAATGAAGGTTGTAAATGAACTTTGATTACTAAATGGGCGCGTATAAACAGCGATAACAATTTTGGCAGAGCGTTGCACATGCTGACCATTCCCCTGCTGTTCTTGAGAGCTTTCATTGCTTCTCAAACCGTTTAATGTACAATGATTCCCGTTAGGTAGTTGATTTATGAAATTCTGAACTGAAGTATCTAGGAAAAGAAACAAGAAGATACATACTAATTTACAATGTATAATCGTCCAAAATATAATCATTGGATAGGAGTCAAGTATAACACTTCAGCCAACTTAAAAATCTATTTTACACAATAAAGCGAACTTGAATGACATTTTTTAGCTCACCTGAGCCGAAGGCTCAAGTGAGCTTTTCTGATCACATTTTGTCCGTCGTCCGTCCGTCTGTCTGTCCGTCTGTAAACTTTTCACATTTTCGACTTCTTCTCAAGAACCACTGGGCCAATTTTGACCAAACTTGGTACAAAGCATCCTTGGGTAAAGGGGAATTTAAATTGTTAAAATGAAGGGACATATCCCCTCGCAAGGGGAGATAATCAAGAAAAGACAAAAATAGGTTGGGGTCATTAAAAAATCTTCTTCTCAAGAACCACTGGGCCAGTAAATCTGAAACTTATGTGGAAGCATCCTGGGGTAGTGTAAATTCTAAATTGTTCAAATCATGACCCCCGGGGGAAGGGCGGGGCCACAATGGGGTATCAAAGTTTTATATAGAAATATATAGGAAAAATCTTTTAAAATCTTCTTCTCAAGAACCACTGGGCCAGAAAAGCTGAAACTTATGTGGAAGCATCCTGGTATAGTGTAGATTCTAAATTGTTCAAATCATGACCCCCGGGGGAAGGGCGGGGCCACAATGGGGAATCAAAGTTTTACATAGAAATATATAGGAAAAATCTTTGAAAATCTTCTTCTCAAGAACCACTGGGCCAGAAAAGCTGAAACTTATGTGGAAGCATCCTGGTATAGTGTAGATTCTAAATTGTTCAAATCATGACCCCCAGGGGAAGGGCGGGGCCACAATGGGGTATCAAAGTTTTACATAGAAATATTTAGGAAAAATCTTTGAAAATCTTCTTCTCAAGAACCACTGGGCCAGAAAAGCTGAAACTTATATGGAAGCATCCTGGTATAATGTAGATTCTAAATTGTTCAAATAATGACACCCGGGGGAAGGGTGGGGCCACAATGGGGAATCAAAGTTTTATATAGAAATATATAGGATAAATCTTTGAAAATTTTCTTCTCAAGAACCACTGGGCCAGAAAAAGTGAAGCTTATGTGGAAGCATTCTGGGGTAGTGTAAATTCTAAATTGTAGGAATCATGACCCTCGGGGGAAGGGCGGGGCCATTATAGGGAATCAAAGTTTTACATAGAAATATTTAGGAAAAATCTTTGAAAATCTTCTTCTCAGGAACCACTGGGCCAGAAAAGCTGAAACATATGTGGAAGCATCCTGGTATAGTGTAGATTCTAAATTGTTCAAATCATGACCCCCAGGGGAAGGGCGGGGCCACAATGGGGTATCAAAGTTTTACATAGAAATATTTAGGAAAAATCTTTGAAAATCTTCTTCTCAAGAACCACTGGGCCAGAAAAGCTGAAACTTATATGGAAGCATCCTGGTATAATGTAGATTCTAAATTGTTCAAATAATGACACCCGGGGGAAGGGTGGGGCCACAATGGGGAATCAAAGTTTTATATAGAAATATATAGGATAAATCTTCTTTTTCTTCTCAAGAACCACTGGGCCAGAAAAAGTGAAGCTTATGTGGAAGCATTCTGGGGTAGTGTAAATTCTAAATTGTAGAAATCATGACCCTCGGGGGAAGGGCGGGGCCATTATAGGGAATCAAAGTTTTACATAGAAATATATAGGAAAAATCTTTGAAAATCTTCTTCTCAGGAACCACTGGGCCAGAAAAGCTGAAACATATGTGCCCATGGAAGGATCATGGGGTAGTGTAGATTTCAAAATGTCTAAATTATGATCAGTGGGGTAGGGTGGGGATGCATTATGTATAACAAGGGTGAAATCTGGTAAAGAACAGAATGGTCAAAGCTTATCAGGTGAGCGATGTGGCCCATGGGCCTCTTGTTTCTGTTTACACTGCATTTTTCCCAGGCACTGTATTATCAGTTTTTTTTTACAATACTGGGAGCAGGGCAAATAAGAGAAAATATTTGACTACGGGCCTTGTGTCTAGGTCCTAGGAATTCAATGTCAAAGGTGTAATTTTATTGAAAAAAAAATTCAAATAATTAACCATAACATGTAAATGTCTTAATTTTTGATACACAACACAAAAATAACAGTGAGATTAATATGATAGGGAATTTTTTTAAAATAGAGAACTGAACCGGACATGTTCAAAGATGAAAGCACAGATTATATTAAAGACAAAATCATCCAGTAATGTAAATAAAAGCTCATTACCTCCTGGGACGAACTATATGCGTCTTTGGATATTATGCATGTATCGAAATCTATCATCGAACTATCTGAACAATTTCATGGAACGACTGCATAAATAAGCCCTGGTTAAATCTAGTACTGTATGACGCCTTGATGTCAGATAATCACTATTAAAATTCTTAAATCTGGAATTCACAAAGTATGTACGTCTGCACCCTGTTATTATGCATTGAGACTTAAACAACAATAAACTTTTAGATTTTTACGGTAGCAGACATGTAGCATTATCACGACAACGTCTTTCCTACTAGCTTTGATTTTTGCCCCGTCCAGGGACGCTATGTCCCTGAATTTTGTTTAACATAATTGAACGAACTAACTATAGTTCGTAAATAGGCAAAGCAGTAGGTCGTGCAATTTTGTATTCTCATTTAATATGATAAACCATATTGAAAGATGTTTTAACTGTTTTCTTATAATTTATTATTTGTATATTGTTTAACGTCCCATACGAGAATATTTCACTCATTAAGAGACGTCACAATAAACGGGTGAAGGGCTTCAAATTTTAGAAGAGGCACCATTGTTCACCACATCTATGTATGAAGCAAGTTTGTTTAATACCTAGAAGCAGAGAAGATTTAATACATTTTCACTCTATATTCAATAGAGACCCAGGAATAATTACCTCACTTTTAGATAAACTGAATTTACCAACTCTTGAGTTAAGGCGAAAAACATCACATCTTCTCATGTTCTATAAAATACTACAAAAAGAAATTGAAATACCTATACCTGACTACATCCAAACATCAGAAAGATCAACTAGTAGAACACATCAGAAACGTTTAATTAGGCTAAGATCCATTGGAGAACAATATAAGAACAGCTTCTTTTTCCAAAACTATCAAGGATTGGAATGATCTACCACCCGATTTATTGAACATCGATAACTACGAGTCATTTAAGACCAGACTCGTAGTACATCTGAATTAAACACCAGAGCCAAAATTGTTTTTATCCTGCACTACTACTGTAAATTGATGATTTTAAAATGCACCTCTTGTCTGACGTCAAACTAATGTGATGGGTCGGTGACCTCTTACAAGTAAAGAAGTAGAAGTAGAAGAGCAACTCCCTAACACCAGGACTGTTGACTCTGGAGCCACGAAACTCACAACTTTTGAAAACACGACCTTATATAGGATGATACACAAAAGAAATGGTCACCCAACCAGGCGGGGTCACAATGGCTGATCAAACTTTTACATAAGGAATATATAGGAAAAATCTTCTCAAGAACAACAAAGCCATTATTGGTGATAATTATATGGAAGCATTCTCAGGTGGTGTTTCAGCTATGTTCAAACCATGATCCTCGGGGGGAGGGTGGGACCGCAATGGCTGGTAAAAGTTTTACATAGTAATATACAGGAAAAATCTTTAAAATTCTTCTTCTCAAGAATAACAAAGCTATGATTGGGGAAATTAATGTAGAAACATCCCTAGGTGGTGTAGGTTCAGGTTTATACAAAATATGACCCCCGGGGGTAGGTAGGGGCCACAATGGACGATCAAGGGTTTTAATAGGAATATATAAAAACTAGGAGACTTATTGTTCACAGAACAATAAGAGGTCTTTCCACCTTTTGAATTTCAATTTCATTTAATATTTATCTATTTAAAATTAAATTTCATAAAAAAGAAACCAGGAATGGCTTAAAAGAAGACAAGAAAATGAAATTTTTTTTAGGTGACCTTGACGTTTGACCTTCAAGTCATGTTCAAGGTCAAAGGTCAAGGGTCACATTGTAATTAACCCCATGTCTCTATAACTTATAGTTTTAAAGTTATAAGGTTTAATAGTAAGCACAAAAGCATTTAAGGGCAGTAACTCATTCAAGGAGTCACCAGATCCTTTTTCACTTGAACATTAAAGTTTTGCCTAAAGTCCCATAAGACATTAGAGAAGGTTTCGTGTCTTTGCGGTTTACGGTTTTGGAGCAATAGCAATAAAAATGTTTTTCGTACAAGAGGCAATAATTTTTAATAGGGTCAATCTTAAGGGACGAGAATGAAATCTAAGACACAGTTTTAAAAGTACATATTAATGATGCATAGACATTAAGCATATGTTGAAAGACAAAAGATATATAAAAAGAGATAAATTTCTCAGTTTTGGAATGACCTTGACCTTTGACCTTTACATGAATTTTAAGCTCAAAGGTCAATGAATCTTATGCAGTTGGTCTCATGTCTCTAAACCTTCTCGTTTTGAAAATTTTTAATTATTTCTAAAATTCAGAGACTTTCAAGGGCAATAACTCATTGAAGGAGTCAACAAATACTTTCACAATGAATAAATTCCAGAACCCTCTCAATTAGTCGAAGACTTTAGTGAAGGTTTCATATTTGTACGGTTTATGGTTTCGAAGTAGTAGCGATAACAAGGTTTACCACACAAAGGGCGATAACTTTTAATAGGGTCAATCTTACGGAATACAAATTGAACCTTTTAAATAGTTATGAGTACATATTAATGATGCTCAGACAGTTTGTATATGTTAAGAGACAAAAAAGATATAAGAAGAGCTTAATTTCTCAATTTTGGAATGACCTTGACCTTTGACTTTAACATGAATTTTAAGCTCAAAGCTCAATGAATCTTATACAGTTGGTCTCATGTCTCTACACTTTCTCGTTTTGAAAATTTTTAATTATTTGTAAAATTCAAAGACTTTCAGGGGCAATAACTCATTGAAGAAGTCACCAAAGACTTTCGCAATGAATAGATTCCAGAATCCTCTCAATTAGTTGAAGACTTTAGTGAAGGTTTCATATTTGTATGGTTTATGGTTTCGCAGTAGTAGAGATAACAAGGTTTTCCGCACAAAGGGCGATAACTTTTAATAGGGTCAATCTTACGGAATACGAATTGAATCTTTAAAATAGTTTTAAGAGTACATATTAATGATGCTAAGACAGTCTGTATATGTAAAGAGACAAAAAAGATATAAAAAGAGCTTAATTTCTCAATTTTGGAATGACCTTGACCTTTGACCTTTACATGAATTTTAAGCTCAAAGCTCAATGAATCTTATGCAGTTGGTCCCATGTCTCTATCACTTCTCGTTTTGAAAATTTTTAATTATTTCTAAAATTCAAAAAGTTTCAGGGGCACTAACTCATTGAAGGAGTCACCGAATACTTTCGCAATGAATAGATTCCAGAGTCCTCTCAATTAGTCGAAGACTTTAGTGAAGGTTTCATATTTCTACGGTTTACGGTTTAGCAGTAGTAGAGATAACAAGGTTTTCCGCACAAAGGGCGATAACTTTTAATAGGGTCAATCTTACGGAATACGAATTGAATCTTTAAAATAGTTTTAAGAGTACATATTAATGATGCTAAGACAGTTTGTATATGTAAAGAGACAAAAAAGATATAAAGAGAGCTTAATTTCTCAATTTTGGAATGACCTTGACCTTTGACCTTTACATGAATTTTAAGCTCAAAGCTCAATGAATCTTATGCAGTTGGTCCCATGTCTCTATCACTTCTCGTTTTGAAAATTTTTAATTATTTCTAAAATTCAAAGTTTCAGGGGCAATAACTCATTGAAGGAGTCACCGAATACTTTCGCAATGAATAGATTCCAGAGTCCTCTCAATTAGTCGAAGACTTTAGTGAAGGTTTCATATTTGTATGGTTTACGGTTTCGCAGTAGTAGAGATATCAAGGTTTTCCGCACAAAGGGCGATAACTTTTAATAGGGTCAATCTTACGGAATACGAATTGAATCTTTAAAATAGTTTTAAGAGTACATATTAATGATGCTAAGACAGTCTGTATATGTAAAGAGACAAAAAAGATATAAAAAGAGCTTAATTTCTCAATTTTGGAATGACCTTGACCTTTGACCTTTACATGAATTTTTAAGCTCAAAGCTCAATGAATCTTATGCAGTTGGTCCCATGTCTCTATCACTTCTCGTTTTGAAAATTTTTAATTATTTCTAAAATTCAAAAAGTTTCAAGGGCAATAACTCATTGAAGGAGTCACCGAATACTTTCGCAATGAATAGATTCCAGAGTCCTCTCAATTAGTCGAAGACTTTAGTGAAGGTTTCATATTTCTACGGTTTACGGTTTCGAAGAAGTAGCGATAACAAGCATTTCTTGCGAAAGGGGCAATAACTTTGAAAGGGGTCAAAGATCAAACATGGGGGTCGTTTTTCAGAATAACTTTTAATATCCAATGTCATGAACTATAAAGTTTTTCGATAAGTCTTGCGGTTTCAAAAGTCCGGGAAGAAAAATAATAATAACTAGGAGACTTATTGTTCACAGAACAATAAGAGGTCTTTCCACCTTCTTTGAATTTTAAATTTCTTTTATACCTGACTCCTAAAAATTAAATACCATGAAAAAGAAACCAGAACTCTCTTAAAGTATAGAAAAAATGGAGAAAAAAAAAGAATGACCTTGACCTTTGACCTTGAAAAAATATTCAAGGTCAAAGGTCAAGGATCACAATGCAATTGACCCCATGCTTCTATGACTTATAGTTTTCAAGTTATAAGGTTTAATAGTAAGTACAAAGAACTTAAAGGGCAATAACTCATATAAGGGGTCATCAGATCCATTTGCACTTATACAGTGAAGTAAGGCCTAAAGACCCTTGAGATATTAGTGAAGGTTTGGTGTCTCTACAGTCTATGGTTTCAGAGAAGTAGCGA
Source organism: Saccostrea cuccullata (assembly GCF_032062105.1). Classification (NCBI taxonomy): domain Eukaryota; kingdom Metazoa; phylum Mollusca; class Bivalvia; order Ostreida; family Ostreidae; genus Saccostrea; species Saccostrea cuccullata. The sequence continues at coordinate 103,627 of NW_026938156.1, forward strand.
TAACAAGGTTTTTCGCACAAGGGGCAATAACTTTTAAAAGGGTTAATATTAGGGGACAAGAGTGAAATCTTTGAAATAATTTTAAGAGTACATATTAATGATGCATAGACATTAAGTATATGTTAAAAGACAAAAGAGATATAAAAAGAGCTAAATTTCTCATTTTTGGCATGACCTTGACCTTTGACCTTTACATGAATTTGAAGGTCAAACATCAATGAATCATATGCAGTTAGTCCCATGTCTCTACAACTTATTGTTTTCAAAATTTTTGATTATTTGTTAAATTCAAAAAGTTTCAGGGGCAATAACTCATTGAAGGGAGCACCGAATGCTTTCGCAATGAATAGATTGAAGAGTCCCCTTAATTAGTCGAAGACATTGGTGAAGGTTTCATACCTCTACGGTTTACGGTTTCAGAGGAGTAGCGATAACAAGCATTTCTTGCGAAAGGGGCAATAACTTCGAAAGGGGTCAAGGTTCATTTACGCAGGGTGAACTGCAATAATCATTTAAAGAGTACATTCTTATGGACTATAAATCTTTTCGATAAATCTTCAAACAAAAAAACATGCGGCGGAAAAATAATAAAAAAAAAAATAAAAAAGAATAATAAACAGAAGAATTTCAATAGGTCTTTCCACAGAAAGGTGGAAAGACCTAATAATAATAATAAACATAAGCATTTCAAGAGGTCTTTCCACAGAAAGGTGGAAAGACCTAAAAATTCTTTTAAAGAACATCAAAGCCATGGTTTGTTACATTTATATGGAAGCATCCTCGGATTCAAGTTTGTTCAAAATATGACCCCCGGCGGAGGGTTTGGTCCACAATGGACGATCAAAGTTTTAACTTAGGAATATATAGTGGGGAATCTTTAAGAGCACCAAAGCCATGATTGTTCATATTCATGGAAGGATATGGACATAACGAACAGTATTCAATTTCAAAAAATAATACAAAGTAGGAGCAGAGCAAACACGCACTTACGAAACATCAGAGGTGGGATCAGGTGCCAAGGAGGAGTGAGCATCCTTTGCTGACGGGTCACACCCGCCGTGTGCTCATTGTCATGATCGGGAAAAATCCGTCGTCAATTCAGTGAATAAATAATGGACTAACAATTGGTATGAAAAACGTCAGTCAGCATTTGACTCAATGATAAATTGTATTTGCTGACAAGGTAATTGTATCGACCATAGAACTTACGAAATGATGACTAAAAATGAGACTGCTGATATTTTTGTTTCATCAACTTGGTTGTCAATAATTTACCTCGTTTTAGAAATTGTTCTACGTAGAGCATGCTCTTGCATATCATGTGAAAGCATCCACAGGTAGTAAAGATTCAAGTTTGTTCAAAATCATGACTCCCTGGGTAGGGTGATGCCACAATGGATGATAAAAGTTTAACATAGGAATTTTCTAAAGAACAGCAAAGCCATGGTTTGTCATTTTTATTTGGAAGCATCCTCACATAGTGTAGATTCAAGTTTGTTCAAATTGTACCCCCTCCCCTTCACCCCTTATGTCTTTTAGGGATAGGTCTGGACCACTCGTGCATTTAAACATTTTAATACTAAACTGATATTTGCTTTTTTCCCTAAACACAGTACTCAGGTGGGCGATATATCCCCTGGGCCCCTTGTTTTAAGATCAGTATTTAAATCCTTTGGGTCAAGTCAAGACGAAGACCTACATCTACTTCGAGACGTTTTCCTTAAACTATCTGTAGTACTGTTACTTGTATGTCTACGTTTTGTACCCACAACTTCAGTTTTAACTGACTAGGCTAATTATGTTGACGTGAAAAGTTCTCATATTCAATTGTCTACACAAAGGATTCGCTAAATAGCACAGAAACCAGACTAAACAGTAAATTATTAAGCTTACAGATTGTTCTAACTCGAAGATATAGCGTGGATATAAATTTTCAGTCACAGAAATATATGTTCTTCCCCTTTTCTCTCTGGAATGGCGACTGCCCTCCTGTCACTAGCACCGTCTTGTTTGTCAATTTGTTGTTTTAAGCTAAACACGATTCGTATAAGTAATCTGTAGTGTTGTATAATCGGAAAAAATCTGAAACCGATTATCGGTTAATAATCGGAGTCCGATTTTAGTGATTAATCGAATTAATCGGTTTCTATATTTATTTTGAAACATATGTGAAATAAAGGATATATTAGTACTAGTTAGTACTAACTACTTGTAACAAACAAAATACATAACAACCTGGTGAAGAAAAAAAACAGTCAAAAACATGCAGAAATGTCACTGACAAGTTACTAACATGAAATCGGGCAATTACAATAACACGGTTACTAGTACTAGCTACTTGTATAAACTAAAAAAAATAATCACAACCTTGTAAAATAAAAACAAAAAGTCAAAAACATGCATTAAATTTAATTGTACAACACTGCTTAGAAATTCTGAAAAACGCACGATTTCTGTCCAATAATTACTGGAGGACCAGTAGCGTGTATAGCGTTTTCCCAAACTTCTTACAAAGGACGACAGAGCGTAAAGTCGATATAGGCCTAGAACCTTTTTTGGCGTACGTTCGCCTGCAGAGGTTGCAAACGGCTCTTGACATGTCTAAGTTTTGTTTCGTCGGCGGACCGGCTGCCTTTCTGTAAAATCCAAAGTATTTCCATACCTCCGACGTCGATTTAGTGCCGGGGTAAGGAAGTATTTCTCGATGGTCGTCCTCGTTCACGTCGTTGTATGCGACACAGGGCGCCGCCATCTTTGCAACTATTCGTGTCAACAACAGTTCGTTCTTTGCAAACTCGTACGTTTACGGGTTTTACCAATTAATCGATCTCAAAGTTTGATCTGATTAATCGAAATCGGTTGGGTTTCAGCGATAGATTCGGCGATGTCGGCGATAATCGAAACACCACTAGTAATCTGTCCGCCATTTTTGGGGGGATTGTCGCTATACCTGTGTAGTAGTTTAAGATACACGGCATCTTACTAGCTTGGGCTAGTGAGTTGACCCTTTAGCTCAATTGGTTGAGCACTGGACTGGCAAGCCAGAGGCCCCGAGTTCAAGCGCAAGCAGAGGCTCAAAATTGTCTCTGTAACATTTGGCGCCCATGTAGGGACCCGGGTGTTCTCAAGCAGCAGAGGGTGAATGCCCCTAGAACTTTGCCCCACAGGTGTCGGCACTCCAAAAGAGATGAGGACATATCACTCTCTGGAGGTGGATAACGTAGTAGTGTAAAATACACGGCATCCTACTAGCTTGAGTTATTGGGTTAACCCTTTAGCTCTATTGGTAGAGAACTGGACTGGCAAGCCAGAGGCCCCGGGTTCAATCCCCAGCAGAGGCAAACAATTGTCTCTGTTATATCTGCACACCCGTTTATATCATTTTTATATCTTTTTTTAGCTCACTTGAGATGAAAGCTCAAGTGAGCTTTTCTGAACACCCGTTGTCTGTCGTCCGTCTGTAAATTTTTCACATTTTTGACTTCTTCTCAACAACCACTTGGCCAATTTGAACCAAACTTGGTACAAAGCATCCTTGGGTTAATGGGAGTTTAAATTGTTAGAATAAAGGGCCAATCACCCTTCCAAAAGAAGATAATCTAGACAAGTTAAAACATAGGGTGGGGTCATTAAAAAGTCTTCTCTAGATCCACTTGGCCAGAAAAGCTGAAACTTATATGGATGCATCCTAGGGTAGTGTAATTTCTAAATTCTTCAAATCATGACACTATAGGAAATCCAAGTATTGCATTCAAATTATGTAGGAAAAAGCTTTAAAATTCTTCAAGAACCATTAAGCCAGAAACACTGAAACTTATGTAGAAGCATCCTTTGATAGTGTAGATTCAAAGTTGTTCAAATCATGACCCAAAGGAGAAGAGGGGGGCCACAAAAGGGAATCCACAGTTGCGGCAGGCTCTGGTCTACTGGTGGGGACGCGCTAGACAGCCGTCAAAATGTTGTTTTGTTTAGGTTCGGGCTGCCACTGCGCAGGGTGGGACAGCTGGGATGTTTGGTAGTAGGTGGTCTGTCTTGGGTCGCGTCGGGAACGGTTGGTGTTGTCTTGGGGCCTTGTTCCCATATGGGCGATAATTTGTTGCAGCTGTTTTGTATGTCGCTGACAACACTGGTCTCGGGCTCTGATGTTAGCCCCTGAGAGTCCATTTTTACGGTAATTTCCGCTATGAAGACTACGCAAGTTGTCGATGGTCTGCGGGATATGGGGCATGACGATTTTGCGGATTGGGGCATGTTATCCCTTCATCATTATCGTCGTGAGGCAGTCCTCTGGCATAGTGGAATTCATCGCGAGTTTCATGATCCTAGAAATATACTGTTCCACACTCTCATTTTCTATCTGGGTATTATCAACAAGTCCCCAACTAAAAGGGATTTGTGGTTTGAAACGATTTTGGAAGTCTTGTAGTGGGACATTAATTAGAGATACAGATGTCATAAATTGCGTACAAAATTGGATGGCAGATGGTTTTCCATCATATTGTTCAAAGGAGATATTGGCTCGAGCTGGAGGGGTAACAGTCTGACTTGTGACAGGTATTTGAACCATCTCGATGACAGTGGTCTGATATGTAGAAGGTGCAGATGGGGTGATGTGCTCACCTGTCACAGGCTATAGTGCTGGAAGATGAGGTTGTGTTGGGACTGGTTGTGATCTTTCTGGGTGCTATGATGGACCAGGACTGGTTGTTGGGTATATACAAGATTTGTTTGTGCTGGCACAGACTGTGAGTCCGAAGAAAGACTATCACAGAGAATTGCGTTGGTGGAGCGTTCTGTTGTGCCATCATAGTATGCAGTGCAGGTGAGACGTATGTTTTAGTGGTACAGCCGGGATAGTGTTAGGTTTGGATGCAGCATACGATGTGGACTGGGCAGGTGATGCGGCATACAATGTGGACTGGGCAGATGATGGAGGAATTTTGTCCAGTTGATTGTTCGGTAGGTGGCAAGTCTAAGATCATGGAATGATAAGATTGTTGCGTATCATGACAGGAATCTGACAGGTCATTTGTTTGAGTGGGTGGGGGGGGGGAATCTGAGGTGCCTTCAGATTGGAGGCAGCTGATTCTGTTATAGTATCGATGATGGCTGTGACAGCAACCGTTTGATTCCTTTGAGGCTGTGAGGTTGATTTGCAGAGGTATCCCGTTGATAGTGTAACGACACATTGGGTTTATAGCCTAACCGTCACAAGATATATTTGTTGGAAGACTGTAATCTTGTTCAAGGCCCAGTCATGATGAATCTGACGTAGTTGATAGTGTGACGTGAAGAAATAATGGGTCAGTTGTCGATATTGTCTTGATCTTTGGGGAATTTCTCAGTAGAGCACTTCGACTTGGTTGTGGGAGGTAGCGATCGAATGGAACTCCGCTATATTATCTCACACGGTTTGAGAATGTTTTTGATTTAAACATATACCTGATCCTTTTTGAGACAATTTCTGCTTCGTGAAACAATCCTGAATAGGTTGGATCCGAGAAGCTTAAAACAGAGGCAAAGAGTTGGAATAAAGTTTATGTGTTTATTGACAGAGCGCAATCTTGAAAGTATTTTCAAACAAACTGGTCTCGTTTAACAATGCAAAGTAAAATACTAAGAATAAAAAAATGAGATCACCGTAAATAAGATCAGCGTAAATAACACAGTACAAAATTTGACAGCAAACCAAAACTATATTTAGAAAATGAATATCACAATTAAGTCATTTATAAAAAGTTCAACAAAACAAGATACAGATGTGATCGCGTAGGAGATTAATGTGAAAGTACAATGTTTGCATTAGTGATTTTTAAAGGGTACATCTCATAAATCTGCTAATACTCAATTCTTGCGACATTAAATTGCATGATTTAAATATCAGTGAACATGGAAAATAAAGGTAAATAGTGTTTAACAATATTGAACGCTTACACAGTTCCAAGAAAGGAATTTTTGCGAGTCATCTTTGCCTCTTAACGATTTGCAAACGAATTACAAAGAGCTTTTCTCCCTACACAAAAGAGAGTTCAGATTGTTCTGAAGGTAACAGTTATTTCTAGTTAAAGCTGAACACTACTCGTAAATAGGCATAGTCCGCCATATTTCCCGTTGTTGAACGCTCTCCCTACAACCCGTATATAAGGAGCAGATCGCTAATCAGTTCAATGCATTTTACTGTAGAGTTCAGACGAGTGTAGACGTACACCTTACAGTGCGTGCTACTCAATCTCGATGAAATTATCAAATTTTACTTATTTTTTCAAAAGCAGGGCAAAAGTATCATCAAAAATACAGGTCAATACATTATTTACAAACAGAAAATGCACATAAAAACAAGAAATAATCGCAAAAAATCTACGACCTCGAAAGGGGTAATACATGTCGGCCACGACTTTCTAGTGTGCAATCGGGTGTAACGAAATTGAACGGTTTATATACCCGTCTGACAGTGCCTATTTATGAGAAGTGTTCAGCTTTAACAGAGTAACAGGAAAACAAAAATTGTAAAATGCATGTGGCATCAAAAACATATGTTACAATATCCGTAAATTAAATACAACACAATTAAAACAATTAAAATAAGAAGAAAGATCAGTGACAAGAAAGAGAACGAGGGCGCTTTTGATTGGCATTCGGCAGGAATCTGGGCGTAATTGAAAAGTGAAAATTTTATCGACATGTCACATGAAATTTTAACATTTTTTTTTATTTATCGGCTTCCTGTGCATCAGGAAAGGAAAATATTTTCCAAAAATTGAGCTTTGATTTGCTAAGAAACAACTTGAAAATTGTCCAGATCAGACATTTTGTTCAAAATGGTACATTTTTAAACACGTTCTTCCAAAATTTTTCTATCTCTGGGTCTTCTCTCCATGATTTTGAAAAGTTATTTGTGTGTATTTTAATTCAAAGAAACGAAAACACTTTTTTTAAAAAATGGAGAGAAGACCCAGAGACCACGAAAAACGAACTTTTCCCAAAGAAATCCAAATGTGTGAATGTGGTGCTTCTTTGTCTTTTTAAAATCATCTGTTTATGTGTAGCGGTGATAGCTCAGTAAGTTGTGCTACCTGTTCAGTGCACTGGAATCGAAAAGTTTTTGGTTCGAGCATGGCATGGGGCGTTAATTATTTTTTCTTTTTCAAGCAAACAACCATTTATTTTATCAGTTTCGTTTTATGTACTGATATATTAAAATTTTGACTTAGCTTAATTTTGGTTCAGTTTGGTTCTCGAGCGAAATCAATTCTAATCTTCTATTCCATATAATGTACATGTACACGTATCATGCATCTATATGCATTAAATATTTTAGGTGCTTATTTTTTGTGAAACATTACTATGTTATAGTACCCCATAGGAAAAACGGACAGAAATGTTACAATCTCACACTTTCAAACTAATTGAAAAAAACCTATGCTATGGACGTGTGTGTAAACTCTGACAAGCTATGTTCAGCCATCCAAATCATGGACATTTAAGCCATAAATGTTTCGTACAAATGATTCCTGCAGATCACACGCCAAATGCGCCCATCTTCTTAGAAAAAAAACTTATCCCTTTATTTAGTTAGGAATTTTCGGACAATCAAATTTAACTTTAACATTTGATAATAGAATAAGATAAGTTAGTTTATGTTTTAACAAACCTGAAAAGCTCAATTTTGGGAAATGTTAAAAAAGATCTATTACATTATAAACCTCACCTCATACTCGATGTAAATGTTAAAAGTTATAATATGACTGGGAAGAAAGCCTGAACCTTCCCAAAATTACTAACAAAGTGAAGCAACATTAAGTCCTTCCTACTTCAACTAATGTAATGGTCAGGCAAGACCCAAAATGCAACAGAAAATTGGAGATACAAGGACTGTTTAGGACATGATGTCATCGCACATATATAGCATAATAATTAGTGCTGAGATTTAAATCCAACTGATTGTGAGGATAATTTCATCTACTATGCATGTAAATATGTTCTTTTTCACTAGTTTTCTTCAGTAAGTTAAAATGTGTATCCTCTGCAAGACACTGCATGCTCAAATAAGAAGTCATATACAAGTTATGTGACAGATGTTTCTAAGATTGCAATTCAATGACTTTTCTGTGTATTCAGAATTTGATAAAATTAATTTTAATGATGTTGATGGAACCCCTTGATGTTACTATAGCAATATAAATGCTAAAATGAAAAAGAAAAAACAAGAGAGCACATTGCCTTAACTAACATAAAATGTACCTTAAGTTAATACTCTTAAATCTGGAAGTACAAGTGTCTACATCTTTTGAATTTTGAAGACAATATCTAAGAGGATGCCACAAATTACTATTAAAAATCATGACCTTTCCCTCCTCATTTTGACCAACGTCCCACCGACTTTCTTTTTGATATTGTCCCTTGGACGTAAGATGATTAGCCCCCCCCCCTTTTTCCTGCTCTTTTTCATAATTTTTACTATCTCCAATTGTTTGGGACAACAGTCTTTTTCAAAATTAGCTTTGAATAGCTTTTTTTCAGTTCGTCCTCCTCTTCCTTGCTCCACCGCTTTCTTTCCGTACATATGTAGTGTTATAGTTTGTATTTTTAGTCCGTTTCCGTTTTTATCCGTTTGTTTATCTTTAGTGTATTTTTAGAGAGAGGAAGTAAGTTTAGCAGAAGATCAAGTTGAGTTGTCGGATACAGAGATGTAGATCGTTTAAGTAAATAAGTTTTAATAGAGATTTAAGTTATTTGTGTTTACAGAAGGTGAAAGGTAAAGTTAGGAGAACAGATTTTAAGACGATACAGATTTATAAGAATTATAAGATTGTGATATGATTAGGTAAAAGAATTAGAGAATAGAGTCAAGTCTTCTGTTTCAGTGTTTGTTGCCGTGATAGTAAATCGGTATAAATATAGGTCTTTAATATTAAAAAATTAGCATATGAAGTTAGAGATATAGATCACTTGACAGCTATGTACTTATTAGATATACGAGGGTTGATCCAAAAGTTCGTGGAATTTTTTCATATTTTATTTATTTTTAAGTAGAATTGGTTGAAAATTACAAATGGAAATATAGACACTTGATGAATATTTTAAATCAAAAAACAGTTTAAATATCTTGGATAGTAATTCTATGGCAGTTGCCATAGAAACGGTTGTTTGGAAATGCGGGGGAGACATTAACGCGTTTACTTTCATTTTAATTCTTAGTACATGAAATGAGAATTAAACCGCCCTATGTGGTATATAAAACGAAAAATATTTTATTATTACGATTGTTTAATTTTTCATAAACCTTTGTGTGATAGTTTTACTGATTTTACTGGATATTTAGTTTATTAGTTGATGATTTATTGTTCATCTTTAAGTTGTTAGACAACGTCAAATTTCGGTCAAGTCATACGTTTTGTGAAAATTCCGGGATCACTCTATCTTAAATGCGTATATTATTGACAAAGGCTTGGGGAAAAAATGCTTTTAGTTGCTGGTTTTCCAGTGGCATAAGAAATTTAAGAAATTCTATGGACGTTGATTAAAGGTGTGGTCGCTTTTTAGAGGCTCTGTTTTAAGTGCATATCCCCCCTAGACAAATTAAAAGTGTGTCTGGACGTTGTCGGCTGCCGTACTGTTCTTGACATTGCTACTGAAATTGGAACATCATATGGAAAGATGGGTAGTATTTTGAAACATGAGTGAAAAATGAAGATAAGTTGCTGCGAGAGGATACCCAGGCTTTATTGAGGAAAGAAAATAGCGAAAAGGACAGAATTTTGTAGAATTACGAATTCAAATTGGACATTAGGGCGAGTTGCTTCCATAACTTGACGTGACATATCTAACTTGACGTTATGTTGAAGTCTCCCCCGGGTTTCACAACTATCCATTTTCAGAAAGCTCGTGTGACCTAAATGGTAATTGGAAAGTGGTGAAATTTTCCAGTATTGTTGCATTATGACTCTTTATTATGAATATGCCTGTTGTTTGCTTTTATAAAATCACGATAAAATTTTAGAAAGAAATTCCACGAACTTTTGGATCAACCCTCGTACATGTAAGTGCAAGTTGTCCAATGTGGCATTTTTTCATTGCTTTTCTTTTCAGTCTAATCCTGCATTTGTATTGTGTTTATGTGCTTGTTTATTAAATGTGAAACCAGAAAAACAATGTGTTATATTCAGGAAAGGATAATAGACAGTCGCCACAGGGGCATCGGGGGTCGGGGGTTTACATAGTCTGAAAATAGATTAATGCTTTTGTGGTAGACCAAATTTATAATTTATCTCATGTATTTATTCATTTTGGGATCATTTTATTTCTCGTTTCATCTAAGTTAATCTTAAATATTTTTATCTTCAATTTCATTGGTTCATTTGATATTATCCAATAGTTCTCATTTTCCTTGAGTATAAGTAGCCGTTTAAACTATACAAAATTGGACAGTATTACATTTTGAAGAGAAATTATATCCAGCTGATATCCAATGCATCTTGTGGTATGTAACTTTCATATTTAATTATTTGTTACTTTACTATTAAAGATTTGTATAACATATTGTTATGGGTCAGAATAACCCTAAATGCCAGCAAAGATCAATCACACAATTTAAACTTAACAATAATTTATTAACATTAATATATACAAATCATAAAGTACAAACTTAGCAAGAATCTAAAGATACATACATCAGAGTGTCCGTTGCTGCACACAATGTCCAGTGTAATTATATCCCAGTCTCTTTATACACCTGTACATCAATGTTACTTATACGACAAATTATTGTTTATGCATCGAATTGACAGGGTATTTATACAGTACTATAAATCTAGAAAATTCTAGAAGTTGTAAGTACATGATATTACTGGAAAGTTCTGGACATACACAAAGTTCAAGAATGTTCTAGAAAAAATGACAGAACATGTTGACCACTCTGGAATGTTCAAGAAACTTAATGTTACTAATAATATACATGATGAAACAATACAAATACAACACACCTCACAACACCTCCCCCCTTAAAAGTTTGAATGTCAATGAAAACTTATATTGTAAAACATGTACATTAATACAAAATCTAGTATGTTTACGATATTCTTGACAAGGCATCTGCAATAACATTGTCTTTGCCTTTGATATGTTTAAGTGTTATGTTGTATTCTTGTAACAACAAACTCCATCTAGTCAGTCTTTGATTCTTATTTGACAATTTATGCAAAAATGTCAGGGGGTTGTAATCCGTATATACAAGAATTGGATGCAAAGTAACATGCAGATAAACATCAAAATGCTGTAAGGCTAACAACAAAGCAAGGCATTCCTTTTCAATGGTGGAATACTTTTGTTGACATTTTGTAAGTTTCTTTGAAAAATAAGAAACAACTCTATCTACCTTATCACTATGTTCTTGAAACAAAGCTGCCCCGGTTTCAACATCACTAGCATTAACAGTTAACTTAAATTGCTTAGAAAAATCTGGAGTGGACAGATTTGATTTTATGAAAGGATTTTTCACAGTCCTTTGTCCATTCAAAGTTAACCCTCTTTTGTAAAAGATTTGTAAGTGGACTAACTACTGAGG